>NC_136937.1:27757634-27777634 GCF_949987615.1 Pollachius pollachius | reverse complement strand
AGCTCAGCAAAGTGGGCACAAGCTGAAATGCTTCTAGTCTGTCTGTTATGATATCGTATAATCTAATATAATTTTATTCATTCATTTATTATTGATGAGCCGTGATTAACTAGGAAGCCCATCAGACTACATACGTATTCCATGTACACTGAGCTATATCTGTATTATTTAACGGTTTGGTTTATGTCTCTGTATTGTGAGTTCAAAAGGAGTGTCATTTGTTAGTGCCATCAGAGCCATCAGTCAGCTTTTAGTGAGTGAAACACTGTAATCTGTGAGAACATCTGTTTCTCTCTCTCTGTATGGGACCTTTTTTTGACACGTCCCAGCTCATTTCTGACCAATCAGGGCGTCGCTTCCCTGATTGGTTCGTGTGGAATCTGTCTTGCGTGTCAATCACAGGTGCTTAAAATGCAATGCTTCTCATTGGTAGAGATACCTAGGGAGGGAGGGAGCAGATGGGGAGGGTATGTTCATAGGGGTTGTTTAGTTACAAAACTTGCTCTTCCGGTGCTCGCATATTTCCGAGCACATGACAGGAAATGAATCAATTCCGTCTAGCCAATAGAAAAACAAAGTAAAAACATACCGGTGTTTACATGAAGAGCAACAGATGTGATTGGTTGTGTAAAATCCAATTGTAAAAACCAATTGTTGACCAATGTAAGCACATCCAGTTTGATTTCTCCACACAGACGCACACACACACACACACACAGACACATGCACGAACGTATGCACGCACGCATGCACAACCACACACACACACATAAAAACACCATGACATGGGGCTAGCCCTCCTCCCCTTATCCAAAGTCCCTGTTTGACTAGATCAATGAGTAGCATGTCTGTTATTGATGGAATCGATGAGAACCCCCCTACCCCCCAAACCTCTCTCTATGTGTTGTGTCTGAATCGTTGATGATGTCTGTAAGGTAAGAGAGGGATAGAGAGGGAGACAGAGTGAGAGAGAGTCAGAGAGAGAGAGGGCAAGTGTGAGAAAGAGAGAGAGAGAGAGAGAGAGAGATAGAGAAAGACAGACCTGCCAGGAAATGTATCACCGGAGACACAAGGTAGAGGGTGAGAGACAAGCCATTAGGCAGCAGCACTTCCACCATTATGACAAATAGAGAGAGAGTTAGAGAGCAAGAGAGAGTTAGAAAGAGTTAGAGAGAATTAGATAGGGAGTAAGAGAGAGAGAAAGACAGCGTGATAGATAGAGAGTGAGAGAGGGATAGAGAGAGAGAGAGATAGAGAGAGAGAGAGTGTAAAACAGAGAGAGACAGAGAGCGAGTGAGAGACACAGAGTGCACAACAAAACTCGATTCTGACAGTATTGTCCGTGACCAGCAACTGGCGCTGACGATGTAATCTCAGGTCACACCTAGCGAGAGGTAGAGCAGAGGAGCAGTCTTGGGTTACAGGTCAGAGAGTTCACGCACGAGGACAACCCATGGAACAGAATGGCACTTGTTTTGCCAGACCTGGCAGAGAAGCCATTTAAAAAATTGTATGCAGGCAATTACATGTGAAGACACAAAAACAAAGATGGATCCTTTTCCACTAACTAAGTGTGAATGGGTGTGTATCGTTGTGTTTATGTGTTTATGTGTGCTTGTGTGTGACTATCAACAACTACCAGTGTTTGAAGGCCTGTCTCTATCTGGATTGTCGCAAACTAAATGTTCTTATCAACCAAGCAAAAACAGGAAACAGCTTTTCGTCGATTTCATCTGCACTGCTCTGGTCGGCTGGTGTGTCGAGGTCTGTAAACCCGGGCGTGCCCAAACGATTATCCCCTCTAATACATATCAGCTGACGACTATGTGTGTGTGTGTGTGTGTGTGTGTGTGTGTGTGTGTGTGTGTGTGTGTGTGTGTGTGTGTGTGTTCGTGTGTGTGTGTGTGTGAGAGAGTGTGTTTGTTTGTGCTAGTTGTTTTTGTTTTAGAATGTGGAACATTTTACTGTGTACCTCTGTGTGTGAACTCTAAGAAGATGCCTAGTGTCTGTCAATTTGGGTGATAGAGGGGACGAGAGAGGAGAGAAAGAGAGAGAGAGAGAGAGAGAGAGAAAGAAAGAAAGAGAGAGAGAGAGAGATTTTTGATTTTGAAAAAACTTTTATTCTCAGTTTCTTTCTTCAATAATCACCTTTTAAACACAGACAAGAAAAACCCTTAGATTATGCAACAATAATTAATAAATAAATAAATAAACACACTCATTAAAACACAGAGTTAAAAAAGAGCTTCCTGTCCTGCACAGTGCATACTGCTGAGGTGAAGCACCATACGTCCCTGAACTCTTCCATTGTGCCCATTAATGAGTGGTACCTGAAGTCCACCCTGACTCTGGCCTTCACCAGGAACCCAAACATCTCTGCCAGCCAAAGGCCTGCCTCCCCCTCTACCTGGTTTATCCAGCTTTTGTAAACCGCCATTTTGGCTTGCCCGACCACAAAATTCAACAAACACCATTTTTTTAAATTTTCCTTATCGTAACCAGCACCAAAGATAAAAGCAGATTCTGACCAAACCTCTCCACAATTTAAAAACACTGTTTTTAAAACATGGAAAAGGACTCTCAGTCTGTGACACTCCAAATAGCAATGGACTATAGTCTCAGTTTTGTCACAGAATGGACAGTTCCCGGACACCGTGGGGTTGATTTTTCCAATGAAGCCATTCACAGCCAGAGCCCGTTGCAGGACCGTCCACTGCAGGTCTCCTGTGGGCTCCCCCCACTTATATATACTTTTCCCTGAAAGTAACTGTAACTCCATCCTGGACTTTGAAAGGCCCATGGGTTTCACCAGTCCGGTCTGGTCCACCGACAGTCCGAGCTCTGGAAACGGATCCCCTTCGTCTGGTACATCCGCCCCGCTGAAGTAGTCCCTCAGCATCTCTTGCTCCTCACTGGTCAGTCTGCTAATCCATTGGTTCATGATGTCTCTTGTGTGCCGGCTGGACCTCAGACCCAGGAGAGAAGCCACAGCCTCAGTGTTGTGGAGCCCGGGCCCTGACACGTCCACCACCTGCCTCAGCTTGACCACCCCAGTGGAGGCCCACCCCTGGGTGAGGCCAGGGCTGCTGCCATCTTGCACGTCCAGCCGAGCCCCGCACACCAGGGTCTCCTCCAGGAGCCAGAACAGAGACGCAGCAGGCCCCAGTCTGTCCCATTTAAAAAGGGTCCATGCTTTGACAACACCATAATAAAAAGGAGGCAACTTACACAAAGGAAAAAAAACACAATTCAATAAAAACAAAAATTAGTCTAAAACGAGGCCCGCTATCTTCCTTAAAATGATGCTTGTTACCTGTCTCCAGACGACATCATCATGCCCCAAGAGGTACCGCTGGATAAACTGCAGCCTGAAAGCCGCCGCTCTGCTCCCCAGGTGAACTAACCCCTGCCCCCCCTCTTCTTTTGGAAGATATAATACACTCTGAGGAACCCAATGCAACTTGTCCCAGAAGAGGTTTAGAATTACCGTTTGCACTTTTTGCAAGAGCCCAGCAGGGGGTTCTAAACATTTCAGTCTGTGCCACAAGGTGGACTCTACAATATTATTAATAATTAGGACCCTTCCTCTGTAGGACATGTGGGGAAGCAGCCACCTCTACTTAGCCAGCTTCCCCTCCACCTTCTCCAACACACCCCCCCCAGTTCTTCCTTTCACTCTGTTCGTCCCCCAGGTGAATCCCCAGGTATTTAAAACCCCCCCTCTTCCAGCTCAGCCCCCCCGGCAGCTGGGGTAGACCCGCAGACCACCTCCCAACTGCCAGCGCTTCACTCTTGGCCCAGTTCACTTTGTCAGCTGAGATCTTCCCAAACGTTTCAACAATCTTGCCCAATTTATTAATGTCCTCCTGATTTTGAATAAAAATGATGATGTCATCTGCAAAGGCTGATGAAATAAAATTTGAACTAATATCAGGTAAAAACAGGCCATCAATAAAAACACGAACATTGTGCAACATGGGTTCTATAGACAGTTAAAATGCAGTTAAAATCCCCTCCCAAAAACAAATAATCTTCTGGCACACACTGACTTAAAACCAAACTAAGTTCATTTAAAAACTGAACTCAGTCAGGGCCAGAATTTGGAGCATATACATTAATAAATACAATATTAAAATGCTCATATTTTGCCTTAACTACCAGCAGTCTCCCCTTCACCCGCTCTTCCGCCACATTAGATAAGGGCACAGAATCTCTGGAGAAAAGGAGAGCCACTCCTGCACTCGTGCTGCTAAAATGGCTTAAAATGACTTTGCCCCCAAACTCCCTCCTCCAGTCTGTTTCGTTAAAAACATCACTGTGAGTCTCCTGGAGCATCATTATATTATTTTTTTTTAAGTTTCAAAGTTTCAAACAGGCAAGCCCTCTTCCTCACATCTCTAGCTCCATTTAAATTAAGAGTGGAAACCTTAAAATAAATCATTGCTTTTGATGTGAGGAGAGGCACACAGATGAGAAGAAACAGCAGGCCAACTGATCTACAAATAGTCAGAGTCTTCATCATTGTTAAGCTCTTGTTTGAGTCTCAGAGCAATCTTCTTCAACCCTCCCTCCCCTCTGATGCTCATCTGAGACTTGACTGATAGCAACAGCATTTTCTTACCTGCAAAGTACTCATCAAATTGGACATTTTTCATATTTTTTGTTTTTTGAAGGAACATTTGTATACTATATACTGTGCACAGCTCATCCAACTGAGATGCAGAAAACAGCGGTGAGTCTGTGAGGGGCTGACTGTCTGCGGCACCGTCCTCCATCTCCTCCTCCTCACTAGACTCTAACTCTACCTGCTCCTGATTTCTTGGCTTTGGAGCCACAGGTGTCACTACCCTGTTTTCTCTTAAGGAGAGGAGTTTTACACGCAGTATCTTCCTCCTCCATCAACCCTTCCTCACCGTCACTGCATTCCTCTGCTGCAGCAGGGATGGGCCCAACCTGAACACTCTCTGCTGGCTCTTTGACTGCATCATTCCCCTCCTCCTGAACAATACATTCACTCTGCCTTTCATTTTCAACACCCAGAATTGTATCTCCAGGATTTTTACCACACTGCTTTTCATTTTTAACATTTTCAACACTTTGAGATGCTTTCTTACGATTTTCACCAAACTGCTTTGCGTCTTCAACATTTTGTTTTTTTCCCTTCAACATTTGTAACACTTTGAATGTGATTTTCCACATTTGCCACCCTCTGTTTCATCGTTTCAACACTGGCTGAGGTCCCTGCTGTCACCTCAGCTCGTTTTCCAGGGGTTTTCTCCGGGCAAGTTCTCACGAGATGACCCTCCCTCCCCCATCCAAAACATGAGTGCCAGAGTTGACAAACACTGCATAATCAAGATCATTCACTTTTATACTGAAAACTAAATTCAGTTCAGCATCTTTCTTATTTAAAATCATATGAACTTGCCGTCTGTAACCCACGACAGAGGAGACTTGAAACCCGACGGCAACTGACTTATAGCCGACACAACTTTCCTATGCCTTGACAACTCCCTGATCAACACTTCATCCCCGATAAACGGGGGGATGTTGGAGATGGTGACCCTTGCCGCAGGTGTAGTTAGCGGAGATACTGATACAAAGGAATCCTTAACCACGATGCCGGTCTCCACTACTTTGTTTGGTTTCGCTACGCTGTCAACAAAAATCACAACTGCTCCGTATATCCGGGCAGCGGACATAATACTGCTATACCGACCACCTCTCCTACTGCCAAAACTGGGGAGATCTTGAAGCCGCAATTGGCTCGGATCGCCGAACGCCACCATGCCTCAGGCGAGGGAGAGAGAGGGAGAGAAAGAGAGAGAGGGAGAGAGGGAGAGAGAGAGAGAGGGAGAGAGAGAGAGAGAGAGAGAGAGAGAGGGAGAGAGAGAGAAAGAGAGAGTGAGAGTAAGAGGGTTAGAAAGACTAGAGCGTAAGAGAGTGAGAAAGAGAGAGAGAGTGAGAGTAAGAGGGTTAGAAAGACTAGAGCATAAGAAAGAGAGAAAGAGAGAGAGAAAGAGAGTTAGAAAGACTAGAGCGTAAGAGAGAGAGAGAGAGAGAGAGAGAGTTTAGAAATTAAGAAAGAGAGAGAGATAGATAGCAAGGGAGCGAATGTGTCAAATACAATACTGTCTTTTGAGTGTGTGTGTGGTTGTGTGTGTGTGTGTGTGTGTGTGTGCGTGTGTGTGTGTGTTTACGTGTGTGTGTGTGTGTGTGTGTGTGTTTACGTGTTTACATGCTTGCGTGCGTCTCACACCGCATGCCCAGGTTCCGTCCTCCTACCCTCCACAATGCCTCTCTTTATCTCAGTGAGCCCACCACCACAGTATTGAGCACAGCACAGTCACAGGCATTGTAAAAATCGCTCCATTCCCCCCCTCCCCCTCCCCGCCCACCCCACTGTATCCGGTCAGACTTCGCCCCCATGGCCTGACACACTTCCTGTGTCCCTTGAGCTGCTACGGTGGCCCGGCCCGGGTCAAACAGCACCAGTGTGACATTTCTCCTGTTTGTCTTTTTTGCTAGAAGCGGATCCATTGTCCCGCACACACACACACACACACACACACACACACACACACACACACACACACACACACACACACACACACACACACACACACACACACACACACATACACACACACACACACACACACGCAGACACACATGCACCGATACACAAACATTCACACACACACACACACACACGCATACACGCAAAGATGCTTAAACACACTCACACACACGCACACACACACACAGATACACACACACACACACACACACACATACGGGTGTGTGTGTGAGATTGAGGATGATGCATGAACGAATACTTTCCAAATACACCCAAATGGGGCTATTTGATGGGTATTCTTCATGGGTTCACGGGTTCATGGATTGTAGCAGTCAGCATTTGAGATTTTGCATCTAAGGCAACTTGTGCTTTAGAAACCCTTTCAATTATTCAGTTGATCGTAATTGATTTCAATGAAATCGATAAAATTGTATCTATATGTCTTTCTCTCTCTATAGATATATATATATATGTATATGGATACATAATGTATGACAGAAATGTATGCTGGCACACGTCAGGGTACTAAATGTCAAGTAATAATGGTTATAATACCAGGCCTAATGGACATCTCTCTTGCTGATTCTGTCCTCCCGTTCCTCACCTCTCCTATCCTCTCCTCTCCCCTCTCCACTCCTCTCCTCCTTTCCGCTCCCTTCTCCCCTCCCCCCTCTCCTCTCCCCTCCTCTCCCCTCCCCCTCTCCTCTCCTCTCCCCTCCTCTTCCCTCCTAATCCCTCCTCTTTTCTCCTTTCCTCTCCTCTCCCCTCCTCTCCTCTCCCCTCCTTTACTCTCCCCCCATCACCTCTCCTCCTGTCCTTGTTATTGTAGTTTAGAAAAAAGGGACATTTTGTGATTCTGCAAAGAGCCGGGCGAATATGAGTGTGTTTCTGTGAATGGGTCTCTGTGTCACCTCACTCACTATCTTTCCTCCTCTCTTCCTTCCTTCCTTCCTTCCTTCCTTCTCGTATATCTCATTTCTACTCTAGTCTTTCTACACTTTTATCTGAAGTGACTCACCACACAAACACAATCTATCCAAGTGACAAACCCTAGTGCAAGGAAAGACACACACACACTACCACGCCCATAGACACACACTCACACACACAGGAAATACACACACACACACACACACAAACTGAATCTCCTGCTCTGCTGACCTATAAGGAACAAAACCAGGTGAACATTCTAGTTTAGTTCCTCCATGTTCCCTAGGGAGCACGCACACACATCAACACACACACACACACACACAATGCATTTTTACAATATGTTGTCCAACTACCATTCATAATCACACGCTCACACACACACTAACACACAGTCGAGGAGGTGTGTGTGTGCGAAGGCAGCATAACATAATGTTATGGGCCTTCATCGGCAGTCCACCAAATCAGGCCACAGTCCAGAATACTCACATTTGATAGAAATGAAAAATATAACCCCCCCCTAAAATTTTTTTTAAAAAGCTGGTCACATGAATACATGCATACATGAATATAAGAAAGGCAGTTATTGGGATGGAATAATCTGGTAGGCATTTGTACATGGTAACAATTGTTTTGTTGTGTAGGGATGTCCTGTACTAAACCTTCAGACTCTCAAGGCTCGATCTCTGACTCCAGACATACATCAACTAGGGCGGACCCATCCTCTAAACCTTACTTTCAGTACAAACTTCCCAGCATCTTTCCACATGCACCTGTTGACTATTTACCTATATTCATCTCCTTCTATACACTTACTAAAGCTCCACGTACACACACACACACACACACACACACACACACACACGCACACACAGGCTACAGACAGAATGGACATTGTTGAATGTTGCCTGATATCTGTGTAAAGTTTGTGTATGTATGTGTTTGTGTGTGTGTGTCTGTTCCAGTATGTGTGCTCCAGATTGTATGTGTGCGTGTGTGACATGTGTGTGTGTATGTATGTGTGCTCCAGTTTGTATGTGTGTGTGTGTGTGTGTGTGTGTGTGTGTGTGTGTGTGTGAGTTTCCTCCAATGTGTGTGTGTGTGTTCCAGTATGTGTGCTCCAGATTGTATGTGTGTGTATAAGTGTATGTGTGTGTGAACTCCAGTGATTGTGTGTGTGTATGTGCTCCAGTGTGTGTGAGTGCTCCAGTGTGTGTGTGTGTGTGTGTGTGTGTGTGCTCCACCGTGTGCTTGAGTGTGTGCTCCAGTGTGTGTGTGTGTGTGTGCTCCAGTTTGTATATGTGTATGTCTGTGTGTGTGTGAGTGCTCCAGTGTGTATCAGGGTATCAGTGTGTGCAGGTTGGGCTGTGTATCCCTCTCTGGTGTTGGTCCTCCACACGGCTGCCTGGTGGTGCTGCTGATTACATTCTGCAGAAGAAGAAGTCATCACACAAGCCCTTCAATACCACTGACACACAATGAGGGCTACGTGTGTGTGTGTGTGTGTGGGTGACTGTGTGTGTGAGTGAGTGAGTGTGTGTGCCACACTTCGGTCCACAATAGATTCTTCGTCAGGCTCCGGAAATGTTATCTCTTATTAGCCAGGGGTGTGTGTAGTGGGACTCACACACGCACACACGCAAGCACTGATGCACGCACGCACAGATGCACACATGCACATACGCATATATACTCACATGCACGTGTGAAACACACACATTAGAGCACACAGAGGGAGTCGTTTCTGAAGTTGACCTTTGCGATCCATTACAATGTATGAATTTATATCGTATGGGCTGGATAGCAGCAGACATTACATATATTGTTCCTGGTGTAGAGAACTGCACCCCCATTTTTGTACTTTTGTTGATGTTGTTCAATGTTGCTGTTTCTTTCTGTTAATGTTCACGGATCACACTTAACTTTTGTTCTTACACAATATTCTCCCATGTCCTATGAGTTGATTATACTCGTCTTTGTTCTCTCCTGTGGTGTTTGGCCTCTCTCTCTCTCTCTCTCTCTCTCTTTCTCTCTCCAGAGGTAGCAAAGGAGATGAGGCATTGAGTTCATGAAGTGTGTGTGTGTGAGATCCGGACACTTCCTGTTTACAGTTCCTCCTGCCACACATCAGTCTCTCTCCGATCAATCAGCAGCCCCGTTTGTTGTTGTGTTGTTGCCGACTGTCGTCAGCCAGCGTAACCCTGTGATAAAGAGCATGATGCTACCGTAATCGAATCAAAGATATGTTGATAATCTGAGCGTGGCTCTGCGTGATGGAGACCCTGTCCTGCATGGGGGCAGCAAGTGGCTGTTATTCTGAGTCGACGGACGCTGGATAGATCAGGGCATCTGATCTTCATGGTGCACACACACACACGCACACACAAACGCGCACACACACACATTGACTGCCTCATGCTCTAGCTGGACATCCTCTGTAGAAGCCCAAAGAAAGGAGAAAATCGACCCTTCCTCGGCCCTCACCCTGCCTCAACCCTCCTCACCCTTCCTCACCCCTACACCCCACACAACAACCGCAAATGTTTCCCTTCCCCTGCCTATAAATACCCCCCTGCAACATGAAACGCGGCTAAAAGGAACAATGGCGCTTCAGAATAGCCCTTCTCCTCGAGCGGCTCCCTTTACATCAGGCCGGCACAAATGGACCAGGGAATAATTATAATGGCAACAATAAATACCCTAGAAAACCATCATTGGATGAAGGATTGGGCTTCTATGGGTCGGTTATTTCTTTTCTGAAATGGACGTTTGGTCGGTGATTTGAGGATCCCCCATTAGAGGCTTTGGTGGAGGGGCAGGGCCGTAATGGACGAGCGCTGGGTAAATGCCTTCTGCTCAACATGTAGGAGGAGGCCAGGTGTAGACAAAGGGCTAGAGACACAAAGGAGATAGTGTGTGTGTGTATGTGTGTGTGCGTGCGTGTGTGTTTCTTCTCTTCACCCCTCTATCCATCTCTTCTCTCCTCCTCTCTCAATTTCCTCTTCTGTCCTTCTCCTCATCTTCATCCTCATCCATCTCCACCTCCTCTCTCCTCTTCCTCCTCCTCATCCTTCTCCAGCTACTTCTTCCACCCCCTCTCTCCTCCGTCTCCTCCTGAGTAGATAATTGGAGGACAAGGTATATAAATATCTTTCCCCACCAGACCGTAACCTGAGAGCTGGGGCGAGAGACAATCACAGTGCATTAATTCATCTCTCTCTCTCCCCCCCCCCCCCCCCCCCTCTCTCTCTCTCTCATGTGTTTGCGTGTGTTTTTTTCACGTCTTTGTGACGCTTTAAGCGTTTGTATTGAGTGTGTGTGTTTGTTTATGAAAAGGAGAAGGTTTCTGTGAAAGGGAGATACAGCGAGAGAAAAATAACTATAGAAAGAGAGACATAGAGAAATAGATAGAGAGAGATACATAGAGGGAGAGAGAGAGAGAGGCATAGAGCGGGAGAGAGAGACAGAGAGAGAGAGAGAGAGAGAGAGAGAGAGAGAGATTGGAAACTAGGCCACGTTTGCTCTTGACACTCAATCCCATTCAGCACCCACAGATTACTGTCACGTCTTGTTAATGTGTGTGTGCGTGTGTGTGTGTGTGTGTGTGTGTGTGTTTGTGTGTGTGTACACATGTGTGTGCTTGTTCATTATCAATTAAATCCCAGGTGTCCTGACTTGCGTTTTAACGACAAAATCACACACACACACACACACACACACACACACACACACACACACACACACATACACACACACACACACACACACACACACACACACACACACACACACACACACACACAGGACCCTTAGCACTTTAAATGTCTAGCCTAACAGCATTACCACTACTAATGTTAGCATACACGCTTCTGTTGTACTTTGATAAAGCATGTCCCTGGCCTCAATAATAGGTGGGGGGGGGTATCTTGGTGTTTACATGGTTTTAATAGGTTGAATTAAGCCAGTGACAGTGTGTGTGTGCATGTATGTGCGTGCTGACAAGATCTCTGAGTTGTTGAGGAAAAGAGTGTGTGTGCAATCTGTGCATCTGTGTTTCCTGCTATGTGTGTGTGTGTGTGTGTGTGTGTGTGTGTGTGTGTGTGTGTGTGTGTGTGTGTGTGTGTGTGTGTGTGTGTGTGTGTGGGTGTGTGTGGGTGTATGTGTGTGCTGACAAGATCTCTGAATCATTGAGGAAGAGTGTCTGTGTGTCTGTTTCCTGCTAGGTGCGTATGTGTGTGTAGACAAGATCTCTGAATCATTGAGGAAAAGTGTATGTGTGTGTGTGTGTGTGTGGGGTGTGTGTGTGTGTGTGTGTGTGTGTGTGTGTGTGTGTGTGTGTGTGTGTGTGTGTGTGTGTGGGTTGTTTTATTCGGCGAGTGAGAAGAAGCGAAAGCTAGAGCTGGTTAAAGGGTTTCCTGTCTATCTTCTTGTTTGGAATTGATTGTGTAAGTGTATCAGCTTAACACGCTTTTATTTGTTGAACTGGCCCGGTCCAGTGAATCAATTTTAGAACTGTGTCTGTTGGCTTTCTGTGGTGAAATATGAATATTTTATATCTAATTACATTTGAACCGGGCTATACCCAGCTTATTCAAAAACACATGATTTATTAGCCGGTATCAGCATTGATGGAATATTAACGGTAAACGTCAAAGCAATGGTTATTGAAAAAGTAGTGGTATGCCCTGTCTATTTCTGCTGCCCCAAAAGCATTCAAAGCAGTGCTGACCATCTGAAAAGCTTTAAAGAAAACAAAAACAAACTTACTGGTGGTGCCGTGATAGCGCAATCGCAGCGCATTCGTAGCAAAATCGTAGCATTGTCGTACCACAATTATGGCACAATCGTAATGGAATCCTATTGTAATGGGATAGCGTGATGCTAACGCAGCATTCTCTGGTGGTCAGTGTGCTGGTGAGGAGGACTGGGTGGACAACCGGACGGTGTACATCGGACACAAGGAGCCCCCCCCGGGGGCCGAGGCCTACATACCCCAACGGTACCCCGACAACAGGATAGTCTCCTCCAAGGTCAGGACACACACACTTGCATAACACATACACACACACAGACATGCATATGCACAGACTGAACATACACAAGCACACACAAGCATACACACACACAAACACATACATGCTCGCACACACACACACACACACACACACACACACACACACACACACACACACACACACACACACACACTCATACCTACAGAGATAAACATACATATACACACATGCAATACACATACTGTGTGTATGAAACAATAACATCAATGAAAATAATTCTACTCTCTGATTCTACTCTCTGAATTCTATGACGTGTTATTTTGGATCTTCCTTCATAGTACACCTTTTGGAACTTCGTACCAAAGAATCTATTTGAACAGTTCAGGCGAATCGCCAACTTCTATTTCCTCATCATCTTCCTGGTTCAGGTAAGTTCACAGCCCCAAAGGTGAATATCAAGTTTGGACAGCAGCAATGATATATCATTTATTTGTGTTGACAGCATAGCATTGTTGATTTAATATTGTATTATTCATAGTTGTCGTAGGAGACACTGCCCATTAGCTGGTTCAGGTGGTTCAGGTTGCTAATGATTAGCGTTTTGACACATAGAAGAGATGAGTGTAGCATGGTTCCAAGCAAGAGAGACAAAGCTAGCTACAATAAACACATTGCTCTCTAAGGATAACAAGTCGGTTTAGAACTGGAGCTGCAACAGTTCAACAATATCCTAACAAGAAGAGCAGCATTCTAACTAGACTGTACTCAAACGAATTGGGGGTAAAACTGTCACTTTGTGACAACAAAGTAACTAATCCATCTTGATAGCATTTCATTATTGGTAGTTTTCTATGATTACTTAATTCTGCACTCCAGAGCAAATAACCAGAACTGTGACTTGATTGAAAGTAATATGTATTTTAATGTTTTTGTTTAAGGCACATTTCTGCTTTTTAGTGTCCAATGTTATGATCTAATTTGACGAATGAATGAACAGATGAATTAAATGGAGCACATGTTAAAGAGAGAACTGAAGATGGAAGTGGTAGTTGTGGTTCTCTTCATTTAGATACAAGGTACACTTGGACGATTTATGACAACCTCCTGGAGTTTTACAGAAGTGATGTGTGTCTTCTGGTGAAATGAAACCAGTAGTCTCACTCACCATTTCATGCTCTCTCTCTCTCTCTCTCTCTCTCTCTCTCTCTCTCTCTCAGCTGATCATAGACACCCCCACCAGTCCGGTCACCAGCGGCCTGCCACTCTTCTTTGTCATCACTGTCACTGCCATCAAACAGGTGAGTTGACCAACAGGTGCACATACACACACACACACGCGCACACGCACACACACACACACACACACGCACGCACGCACGCACGCACACACGCAGGCACACACACACACACACACACACACACACACACACACACACACACACACACACACACTGTGTACTGTGTCAGCATCCATACGCGCTGCCCTCTCTTCTCCCCCTCCCTATCTATCTCTCTCCCCCCTTCCCCACTCCTCTCTCACTTTCTTCTCCCCCCCCCTCACCCATTTCCCCATTTTCACTCTTTCCCTGCCCCTCCCTCCAAACTGCTCCCTCACTCTCCCCCTTGCCCCTTCCTCTCACTCCCTCCCCTTCCCAACCTCCCCCTGCCATTCCCTCTTCCTGCCCCCCCACACCTCTCTCTGGTCCAGGGGTATGAGGACTGGTTGAGACACAAAGCAGACAACTCGGTCAACCAGTGTCCCGTCCACGAGGTGCAACACGGCAAGGTGGTGCGCAAGCAGAGCCGCAAGATCAGGGTACGTGTGCGCAAGTGTGTCTGTGTGTGTGTGTGCGTGTGTGTTTATCTGTGTGTGTGTGTGTGTGTGTGTGTGTTTGCCTTTGACAATTTCCTATTTGACAATTTCCTATATATTTCACATAATATCTGTGTGTATGTGTGCGTCAGTGTGTCCACACATTTGCCGGAATGCCTGATCTGTTTGTGTGTGTGTGTGTGTGTGTGTGTGTGTGTGTGTGTGTGTGTGTGTGTGTGTGTGTGTGCGTGTGTGTGTGTGTGTGTGTGTGTGTGCGTGTGTGTGTGTAAGGGTGTTTGTGTGTGTGTGTTTTTGAGAACTTCCTATTTCACAATTACCAACGTTTTACCTAATATGTGTGTGTGTGTGTGTATGAGCTTGTATGTGAGCGTGTGTGTGAGTGTCCTAGAGCTCTAGCTTAGCAGACCAGAGCTGTGAGCGGGAACGAGACACCCTGCTCTTAAGGGTGTCTATGGTAACCCAGGGAGAACCAGCCCATTAGCTGGTTCAGGTGGCTATGGGTTAGCGCTTTCACACATCGAGGATAAATGTAGAACAGTTCCAAACAACAAATACAAAGCTAGCTACGGTAAACACATCCTTTTCCAAGGATAACAAACCAGTTCAACCCAGGATAGATCAGGGCGTCTGATCTTCATGGTGCACACACACGCACACACACGCACACACACGCACACATCCCCCCCCCCCGACCCTGCCCCCCCAGAGGGCAAGAAAAAACTCTCTTGAATAGCAAGGAAGACATCTTGAGAAGGAACGCAGAGCTGGGGACCCCTCCTTCCAGGGGTGCAAAGGGTGCCATAATTGATCTAAGATAAGGTGTACCTTACACATCCCGGGAGAGAGACGTAGCTGTAGTGGCACGAGGACGTGGCATGCCGTCGTTGCGCCGGGGTGAGGGGGGATGTAGCTCCCAGACGTAGCATGTCCCCCTCACAGCCCTTGTTTCGGTCTTCCCTCCCCTCAGGTGGGGGACGTGATGCTGATCAAGGAGAACGAGACCTTCCCCTGTGACCTCATCCTGCTCTCCTCGTCCCGGGACGACGGCACCTGCTTCGTCACCACGGCCAGCCTGGACGGAGAGAGCAGCCACAAGGTGAGCCCTCAGTGGGACACCCTCAGGACCTCACACACTCTTTCTTTATGGGGACGCGTCTCGCTAGACTCACCGATGGCAATGGTGCTGCCGATGGTGAGGCGGGCCGTGGAACGTATTCCATCTCCTCTCCTCTTCCCTTTGTAGCTACGGTTTCACATCCGTCCATCTCTGTCTCTGTCTCTGTCTCTCTCTGTCTCTCTCTCTCTCTCTCTCTGTCTTTATCTGTTTCATCTCAACCTTCGGTCCAACATCCGTCCATTTCTCTCTCTCTCTCTCTCTCTCTCTCTCTCTCTCGCTCTCTCTCTCGCTCTCTCTCTCTGATTCAAAGGGCTTTATCGGCATGGGAAACGTACATGTGCATTAAGATACAACATCTTAATTCTAAGATATAGTAAAATAAGATACCATACATGCTAGAAAATAATAATAGCACAAAATAGATTGCAATACAATCATTAAAAAAATGCAATATAATACAAATGTTGATGTGTCGATACACTATAAAATAAGGCTATATTATTAGAATCTAATAATACGGCCTTATCTAATAATTAGATCATGTGGTCCTGGTTGGGTTAGGGTCAATCAAACTATGTCCTGGGACTAGGTCACAGACTGACTCTCCGTAACATTGTTGACAGTATATGACACTACATATTATTGACCCTAATACATGCATGTCTAAGTGTGTGTGTCTCTCTCTCTCTCTAGACGTACTATGCAGTGCAGGACACTAAGGCCTACACCACAGAAGAGGAAGTTGACTCAATCAAGGCCACCATAGAATGTGAACAACCACAGCCAGACCTCTACAAGTCAGTATACCCCCCTGTGTGTGAGTGTGTGTGTGTCACACATACATACACACACACGCACACCTAGTTTGTATACAGACACACACGCACACGTGTAATATATTCACCCAGCGAGCCAACTTTTAATTTCAACATACACACCTTATTTCACCACAACGTCTAAAAAGCCTTTTTGCTGTCATTCTCGTTAAACCTTCCTCTTGTTCTGCACTCATCCTTCTACGTGTTCTTCCCGCTCTGTGCAGGTTCGTGGGCCGGGTTAATATCTACATGGACAACGAACCGGTCGCCAGGTAGAACCGCCAGAATCCAAACGTTCCTGTTTGTTCCTCAGTCGGTCTTTGCCCCAGGGCAGACAGGATATTACCTCATCATGGAGGTCATGTTGCTTTATATATGGGTACACGATTTAGAAGTGAACTCGTGAGAAATCGTGTGAACATTTTATTAATCATTTGAGTGTTTTTCATTCCTGTATTTTGTCTTGTTGTAAAGCGCATTAAAGTATCTAGGAAAGCGCTTTAAAATAAAAAGGTATTATTATTGAGAATCAGCAAGGTCGAAAAGAGTCAAAAAGGCACATTGGCAGGCAGGAATACAAATCACTTTTTTATATTTGCTAGCTGCTCTTGTGAGCAGCTTGTTGCTCGCATCATGTTCAACAACCACAACAAACGTTATATATTTATTTATTTTTCATTCAGAAAGCGTGTCGCAAAATCACATTCAAATATCTGCGCTTTTAAGTCTATTCGTGTGCTTACAATCCTGCGGATACAACCACAATAATGTCCCTGATGAATGAACTTGAATTTAACCCCACTCTCGCCCAGGCCTCTGGGATCCGAAAACCTGCTGCTGCGAGGAGCGACTCTGAAAAACACAGCGTACATCTATGGTGAGGTCGTGCTGGATACACTGGTTATCCAACGCACTATTTACACATGCTAGCTACAGGGCTAGCATGTCCCTCAGAAGGGAGGGAGAAGGGAGATTGAGTCTTGGAGATTTCAATTATGTACCAATGGGTGGACAACTAAAACTATATGCCTGTCTGTGTTTTAATAAGATGAACTGAACTGAATTGAATACCCACGCAGAGGAAATTTAATCTAGCTCGTGAAAATCATGTTCAAACAAAAAGTACATTTTTAAGACATTTTAAGCATACTCGGTTTACTCTCTCTCAAACCATTCTTTCTTTATTTCTCCTTCTTCCTCTCGTCAGCGGTGGCAATCTACACGGGCATGGAGACCAAGATGGCGCTCAACTACCAGACAAAGACTCAGAAACGCTCGGCTGTAGAAAAGTGAGCCTTTACTGTCTCTCTCTCTCTCTGTCTCTCCCTCTGTCTCTCTAACTGGATTTGCCACATTTACACGGCGAGACACAATCTGGTTTAAATCGACCCACGTCTTTCTGTATCGGAGGGTTCGTGTTTCTGTCAGAGCCCAGGCCTCCCGCCTCTCATCTGTTCGGCCTCATCCAACCCCCACCCCCCACCCCTTCATTCAGTTACCGGTCCATCCCCGGACATGTCCTTCTTCTGCTGTTGTTGCCGTCACTCGCAATTCAGAAGACGGATTTCTGTATTAAAATAACTGAAACGAGGATCTTGCCCGAGACATTTTCCCTCCATAACTAAATAAATGCATGGCTGGCCATTTAGATATGAATATTGATGATGGCGCCCTTTAATACACTGTGTATTAAATGATGCCATTTGATTCATAACGTTTGTCCATTGTTAAATACTGTTTGTAAGAATTCTCCTTTCAAGCATGGAAAGACACTGACGTAAAGTCAGTCACCTCACTCTCTCCCCCCTCCCTTACTATGTTTCTCCACCATTGAGAAGTTTGGCATTTGTTTGCAGGCTTACCTTGTCGAAAATGACATCAGCTCTGTGATTTGTAATACGTTTTATCGACGTTGCACCAAACGGTTCAATGTCAAAATGCTGTTACTTGTATACTACGACCTATACTTTTACATTTACACCGTTAATGTACAGATTTGAAGTACCTGCTGATAAAGATTTTATGAACGTGTATCTTAAGAGGCTGGAGGATCTAATCATCCAGAATCCAGAATAAGTCGACATCCTAAAGGAAGGTCTCCGACCTCTCTGTCCTCCATCGCCCCCTGCAGGTCGATGAACGCCTACCTGGTGGTGTACCTGTGCATCCTCATCGGCAAGGCCTTCATCAACACGGTGCTGAAGTACGTCTGGCAGGCCGACCCCAACCAGGACGAGCCTTGGTACAACAACCGCACCGACGCCGAGAGAGAGAGGCACATAGTGAGTCTGTTGTCGCTAGGGCTAATGCTACCACTGCTACTGCTACTGCTACTGCTGCTACTGCTGCTACTGCTACTGCTACTGCTACTGCTGCTACTGCTACTGCTGCTACTGCTAATGCTGCTACTGCTACTGCTACTGCTACTGCTATTACTGCTCCTGCTACTGCTACTGCTGCTACTGCTACTGCTGCTACTGCTACTGCTACTGCTACTGCTATTACTGCTGCTGCTACTGCTACTGCTACTGCTGCTACTGCTACTGCTGCTGCTACAGCTACTGCTGCTACTGCTACTGCTTTTCTGTTATGTCATTTCTTCTTACTGCTTTTCCGTCCTTTCGTCTCCTTTTTCTGCTACTGTCTCGGTGCCCTGTCTCTCCTCCCCTCACCTCTCACCTCCTTCACGTCTGTCTTCCCCTCACATGCTCTCCCCTCACATCTCCTCCTGCTCCTCCCCCTTCTCCCATCACCTCTCACCTCACCTCGCTACTCCCCTTACTTCCTCTCCTCTCCCCTCGCTCTTCTCCTCCCCCTGCCCTCAATCTCCTCTCCTCTTCTCCCCGCCACGCCTAAATGTATTGCCTCCTCACCTCCTCTCCTCTCCCTCTTCTCCTCCCCCTCCTCCCCTTCTCCTCCACTCCACTCATCTCCCCTTACTCTTCTCCCCTTCTCCCATCACCTCCCCCTTAAAAACAAATATGCCTCCACCTACTGCCTTTCACCTCCTCTCTCCTCACATCTCCCCCCACTACGACTCTCACCTCCCCTCCCCTATCCCCCCCAGGTGATCCGGGCGTTCACGGACTTCCTGGCGTACATGGTGCTCTTCAACTACATCATCCCCGTCTCCATGTACGTCACGGTGGAGATGCAGAAGTTCCTGGGCTCCTACTTCATCATGTGGGACGACGACATGTACGACAAGGAGCTGGGCGAGAGCGCCATCGTCAACACCTCCGACCTGAACGAGGAGCTGGGCCAGGTGGGTACCGAACCGGGGGGGGCCAGGTGTTTACCATGGGGGGGGGGGAGTAGGAACGGATGGATGTAGGGTCGTTATTGGACGGAGGGATGGAACCGTTGTCTAAACTGACCATCTTACGGACTTACCGTCTCTAGTTTATTGCTTTTCAGGGTGTCCCCCTTTTTCAAGGGATTTTAATGATGTTATTTATATATATATTTAGTTTTTTGTATATTTAATTGTATTCTCCACTTAGTCATATACCATTTAATTCACAGTAAATTTTAGCTTACAGGTTCTAATGAAAAAAATGTTATTTTGTTCAAAATATGAGATATTTTGTTAATATAATATTTTATATATCATAATATATCATAATATTCTATAATTAGCCATTTAGCTATCTCTCCACTTCTAGACGACGAACCATGTCACGTTGCCACCCCATACATCTTAAGG
>NC_136937.1:27735134-27752634 GCF_949987615.1 Pollachius pollachius | reverse complement strand
TCACTCTCATTGTTTCATTCCTGCTCGTTCGTTCATTCGTAAGTTCACTTGTTCACTCTCATTGTTTCATTGCTGTTCGTTCGTTCATTCATCCATTCACTTGTTCACTCTCATTGTTTAATTGCTGCTCCTTCGTTCATTTGTCAATTCACTTGTTCACTCTCATTGTTTCATTGCTGCTCGTTCGTTCATTGATCAATTCACTTGTTCACTCTCATTGTTTCATTGCCGCTCGTTCATTCATTCACCAATTCACTTGTTCACTCATTTGCTCATGCCTGAAAAAAAATCCAATGACGTCTGATGAATGACGTCTTCCTTCATTCATTCATTCGTCCGTTCATCCGTTCACCCCCCACCAGCCTCTCGGGGGAGTGCAGTGACTTCGGGCTGATCATCGACGGGGCCACGCTGTCGGCCGTGCTGCAGCCTGGCGAGGAGGCCTCCAGCGAGGGGGGCTACAAGGAGATCTTCCTGGAGATCTGCCGCAACTGCAGCGCCGTGCTCTGCTGCCGCATGGCCCCTCTGCAGAAGGCCCAGGTAAGGGGACAGGAAGTCATGGGCGGACCCTCCCATTGTAATCATTGGGAGCACCTCCTGTGATTCACAGGCTGGGTGGTATCCCCCCGAACCGATCAGGGAAGGGATGCCCTGACTGGTGAGAAATAAGCTGAGGGCGGTCTAGAGGTGGTTTCATATAGCAGAGTTGTTGGGATTTGTATAGGATGTGTTTGGGCTCAATTTAACTTCTCATTTTTCTTTGGACACACTATAGCGTCCAGGTTTAATGTCACATACTGTATATCATTTTCCTTCTCTCTCTATAAAATGCTTGCTATTAGATTTCCTCATATATATATTTTTCAATTCTTTGTCTTGTTTTTATTGGACTGAGTCTCATTGCAGAATGGAAACTAGGATAGCAAAATAAAAGCCCTCCTTGGTGCACTATGTCAACCGCCTTGTTTCGCCAATAAGCAGTCAACTAGAGATACAGCCGACACGTGTAAATAGCTGAGGGAAAGCATGTAGACAAAACACATAAGGACTTTTATTTTGTCAACCTTATGTATTTCGTTTGCATTGGAGCTAATTGTCCCGTGTGTGGTCCCTGTAGATCGTGAAGCTGATCAAGGCGTCCAAAGAGCACCCCATCACACTGGCCATCGGGGACGGGGCCAACGACGTCAGCATGATCCTGGAGGCCCACGTGGGCATCGGTCAGTCCCACAGAGCTCAGTTTCTCTGAGTCAAACTGGGTGGAAATGTTACCGTTGCACCGTCTTAAAGGTGACATATTAAACCACCAGGTTTAATATGTCAACCACAAGCAGTTTTGGAAACAACCACAAGCCGTTTTGGAAATCTGCCTCTTCTGACATCACAAGAGGGCGTGTCCACTTAGATGTGTGCTGGATAGATCATAAATGGCTCATAACGGCTAATCACACTCACACCTTGTGATATAATATGTCACCTTTAAGGTTTTGCCGGGTCTGGCCCAGCTGTCTGCAAGGAGGGATAATCTTAAATTTGTAAAAAAAAAATCAGGTGCTCGACCCGCTAGTATGCTAACCGTGTTGGATATACGCCCTGAAGCGTCCAAGGTTCGATTCCCACCTGTGGTCCTTATGCCACATTTCATTCTCTCGCTTCTGCAACCGGGTTTTGTCTCCTCTTTCCTTCAACCCGCTTCGTGTCACCTTTTCGCTGTCCGGTCTTTCAAAGCACAAAAGCCAATTTTATATATTAAGGTTAAAAAGGAGAGAAAATGTCCACGGCCCGAATGGACGCCAGTGGACCTCTCTCACCCTCTGCTTCTTCTCCTTCTTCTTCTGCTTCCCGTCCCGATCCGGCTTTCCACCCAAGGCATCATGGGTAAGGAGGGTCGGCAGGCGGCCAGGAACAGCGACTACGCCATCCCAAAGTTCAAGCACCTGAAGAAGATGCTGCTAGTGCACGGACACTACTACTACATCCGCATCTCCGAGCTGGTGCAGTACTTCTTCTACAAGGTGAACGGGAGCTCGCCGCCACGTCTGGGCACTCAGTATTCACAGTTTCAGTGCGGATGATGGGTCATGTTCATATGGATGTCTCTCTCTCTCCCTCTCTCTCTCCGCAGAACGTGTGTTTCATCTTTCCCCAGTTCCTCTATCAGTTCTTCTGCGGCTTCTCGCAGCAGGTCAGTACAAGCGTACACGCGCGCGTGTGTGTGTGTGTGTGTGTGTGTGTGTGTGTGTGTGTGTGTGTGTGAGTCACAGAGTGGATGCACACATATTTTATGGACTACAGCTCACCTGCTCCACTCGCTTGCTCACATGTACATTACCATCCACCCACTATAAAAACACAGATGTGCACTGCTAAACACACAGACCAAAATATACAATACACAATGCACACAATGTAAAACTAACCCCTGATCCTTCTCCCTACTCGTCCACACTTCCTCCTCCTCCCCCTTCTCTTCCCCCTCGCTCCATACCTCCCCCTCCTCCTCCTTCCTCCATACCGCTTCTTCCTCTCCCTTCGTCCATACCTCATCCTTCCTCCTCCTCCCCCCTCCTCCTTTCTCTCCCCCTCCTCCCCCTCTCCCTCCCCCAGCCTCTGTACGACACAGCCTACCTGACGCTGTACAACATCAGCTTCACCTCGCTGCCCATCCTGCTCTACAGCCTTATGGAGCAGCACATCAACATAGACATCCTGAGGAAGGACCCCACCCTCTACAGGTGGGCTGGGCTCCTGTGTTAACGTGGTGACCACCTGGTCCATCTATAGCGGACACTCTGAGGACACTGGGGACACACACTCTGAGGACACACACTCTGATTCACTGCAGGGACACTCCTAGGAGAGTCCCTGCAGTGAATCAGATGCTAAGAGAAGTCAGGACACCACCAGGTGCTTCTGGTCAATAATGTTCCAAGTTATTTTTTAAGAGACACCTCTGCCGTTTAACAGTCGTTTAAAAAAAAATAAAAACTTGACTTAAAAAAAAGTTTTTTGAAGTTGTATGAGACTATTGCTTTAAGCCAGCAAGGAATCCTATGAGCCCTGCCCAGGTATTGGTAGTGGTAACAGTACTAAAGTGTTACCGTCATTCTGTTGTTTCCTCCAGGGATATCTCAAAGAACTGCCTGCTGCGCTGGCCCATCTTCATCTACTGGACCATCCTGGGCGTGTACGACGCCATGGTCATGTTCTTCGGTGCTTACTTCCTGTTTGACAACACCACCTTCACAAGCAATGGACAGGTAGCCTGTAAAAAAAACTACAAAAACTACAACATGCTCTTATTTTGTAGTGGTTTTGCGGTTCATTCCCTTTCTCTAGAGTTGAATGCTACACTCTGTTGCACACTTTATCGTTTTTGTCATCGGTTTTCTTTTTTTGTTGTCCTCACACACACAATGGAGTAGCTGGCAGTAAGACAATTCCTGAGTAATGTTAAAGTTAAGCTAAGTTATGTGTTTTAAGTTCAACCAGGTGTCCACTGGTTCAGACCTCAATGACGTATCAATGGCGGCTGAGAAGCTCATTTCAGGCATTTCAACTCTTAAGTCTGAAAACGACATAAGATAAATAATGTGACCAAATCAATTTATCAAATCCGAATGGAATGTATGGCAATAAGTTGACTTTAAAATAGGTATTAAATAGTCAATAAATGGTTTTAATTTTTTACCGGTTCTTCGATATAAGATAACTGTACTGGCAATTTGGAGACATCAGCCAGAGTAAGCTGGATTTCGAAATTATCCAACCGAAAAAAAAAACCTTTCTAAAGCCACTCCCCCAAAACTTTCTCAGCCAGTAGCAGATATTGTGCTTAGCTTAAAGGTGTCGTTTTTCTTTTTTCAATTAATTTAAAACTGATACATGTACGACATTTTTTTATTGTGCTATATGTATCGTCGTTTTACTTATGCCATATCCTCAACTTCTGTATAACTAAACCCTCAATTCAACAGACCCCCCCCCCCCCCCCCCTTGCCTCCCATCCCCGATACTCTATTCTTTGACCTTCCAACGGCAGACATTTGGTTTGACTCAATTGATTTTTCTCACCTATTGCCTTGTTGATGATTATGTTGTTATGATCTTTCTTTCTTTCGAATGCTCTCTCTTTTTTGCCCTCTAATTCTGCCCTTTCTTCAAAATTCTCTGACCTATTTTTTTCGTTGCCATTTCTTGGTTATGCCTCTCTTCTTCCTGCCCTTACCCCCCCGCCCCTCTTAGCTAATGACATCCAACACACAGATGGTAAGCTACCCCTTTATTTCCTCCTCCATTTTGTGTTCCCGCCCTTTCCTCCTGCCTTTCCTCCAACTCCTTTCCTCAGTCCACTGCCTGCCTGTTTGGTCTCTCCTCGTGGTGCCATATCATAAACAAACCAGAAATACCTACATATCGACAACACGACAAAAATAAAAAGCACACATTACATACACATTGTTAACCGTCCATCCATCCAATAGCTGTTCACCGTTCATCCCATGTCCCGCCCCTGAGTGCTTGCCACGGACCAAGAGCTTCAGGCATTCGTTTTCTTAGCGAACCACCCCCACCCTAGTCCAACTCAACCCATGTCTCCCGTGTTTTGTTGTGCTGTCCAAACACGTTTCTTGTGTTTAGTTTGCAGTCATAGCTTTAGAGTAGTGTTTGTTAATGTACCCTAGGACTCAAACGAGCTCGAGGATAGTTTAGTGATTTACGAGTTACTTACAAAGTTTCAGTCAGTAGTTTTAAGTTAGTTAGTTTTTGCCACAGCCCTCCCTTTGGTACGGAATTATTCGATATAATGCGTTGAATGTTTTTTAGGAATGAAATCCCATGACTCAAACCCTAAAGATCAATCCAATCAGGGATTTAGTTTTCTCTCGAAAGAGAACATTGTTTTATCTCAAAACTAATTTGAATGAAACAACGGCTGCGGTATAAAGTTACAAAGCAGGAAAACAAATGACGTCTATAAATATTCAAGAGACTCTAACCCAATCAACCGATCAAATCCATCACATGCTAGTTCTTTCATACACATGCCGCATTCAATTCAGAAGGAAAGTAAGACGTGTACAAACATATCCCTGACCGGGGGGGCTTTACGTATCAACTGACAGTGTTGACGCTGTTTACAGATGTTTGGAAACTGGACCTTCGGGACCCTGGTCTTCACTGTGTTGGTCTTCACTGTTACGTTTAAGGTACACACACGCACACACATACACGCACGCACAAACACACATTTTACAATCCGTTTTATTGTTGATGGAGAGATTTGAAGGTAAAGTGCGTTTGGTTAAGTGGGTTGAGGTTGGATTTTATGAGCATGGAACCACTAGCTCAGGGATTTAGAGATGATGACAGACACATTAAAGAGACCTTAAGCTGTACTTATACTCTCGCTCTCTCTCTCTCCCCCCCCCCCCTCTCTCTCTCTCTCTCTCTCTCTCTCTCTACCTCTCTCTCTCTCCCCCTCTCTCTCTCTCTCTACCAATCTCTCGCTACCTCTCTCTCCCTCTCTCTTTGGTAGTTGGTCCTGGATACACACTACTGGACCTGGATCAACCACTTCGTGATCTGGGGCTCGCTCATCTTCTTTGTGGTCTTCTCCCTGCTGTGGGGGGGCATCATCTGGTACACACACACACACACACACACACACACACACACACACACACACACACACACACACACATACATACCTATGCAAAAAAAACCTGCTCTAACATGTCCCCTGCAGCCGCTTTAACCCGTCTCTCTGCGCTGTGTCGCCCCCTGCAGGCCCTTCCTGAACTACCAGAGGATGTACTACGTGTTCATGCAGATGCTTTCCAGCGGGCCGGCCTGGCTCAGCATCATCCTGCTGATCACGGCCGGCCTGCTGCCCGACGTGGTGAAGAAGGTGATCTGCAGAGCCCTGTGGCCCACCACCACCGAGCGCATCCAGGTACCACGCCCTCAGCCCGGCCCTGCCACATCCGCCTTCATACAGGGGCGCCGCCAGGGTTGTGTCCCAAACCTGGTGGTGTCCCTTTATGTGGAGGGACACACAGAGATGCATACATGCATGCAGACACACACACACGCACGCATGTATAAATTTTAACATAAAGACTTTATGAGCTAACTGAGATGCTATGCTATATGACTCTCTGGATTAGAAGAGGGCCACTAGCTACGATTACCTCCCGGCCATCCTTGACGTAAGTCAAGCCCCCCCCCCCCCCCCCTTCTCTATCTGTGTGTGGTGCCCGCTTTTTAACTTCAGAAGACTGGAAAACAACTTCTTAATACAGACATATTGGTTTAAAGAAAACTGCAGCTATTAAAGAAGGCCTACACATTGGTGTCGCTCGGTAGCTTGTTCTAGCACCGAATGCTAGTAGCTGCTCTATTTGCCTAGTTGATAAAGAACTGAATGAGCCTGAACATATGTTTGCTAGTGCTGACCGGCATTCGGTCAGACTCACTTGGTCACAAAGGAGGATGGTTCTAAAATGGATAAATGGCTTCTTTAACGGCGACTTATTCCAGGTGTCAAATAAAGAGTGACTCACATTACATAAACCCATCTGGATGAACATCAAAACCCTGCGATGTGGGATTGATAAACAGGCAATGTATGCAGTTAATCTGGAACTACAGTGTTTAATAACTCTACCTAAAGAGTCGGTGAAGGGCTAAGCATGTACCCATAACTTAACCTTTCGGCTCAAGTGTTTTACTCTGACTTCCCTGTCTGTTCTCTCTGTAGTAGTCACCACATCTTTACTGGCTGGGCTATTGAGCTTTGATTTATAACTGCTCAATCGGGGTCGACTGGTCCTCTTAGACGAGACTCTAAATTGAATGCAAAGTTTGATATTGTTTCCATGTAAACCGATGGATTTGGAATCAGACGCAGCCAGTGCTCTTGCATGTTACCATCTAAGAGTTAAAATCCCAAAACCTTGGTACACTTAAATTGATGATTTGAATCTGGGTTTAACCAATCTATTCATATTTAATCAGCACCCAACTCGAATCAAACTGTGAACTATGGTTAATTATTTTTTTAATTATGTAGCCTTTTTAAAAGGTGTTACTAAATCCACACAACAGTGTTGTACTTTCAATTTAATCTTGTTTCACTTGTTGTTTAATCCTATTAACTCCTGTCTCCTCTCCATCCTCCTCTTTGTCTCCCCTGGTTTATCCTCCTCCTCCTCTTCCTCCTCCTCCTCTCCTCTTCCTCCTCCTCCCTGGGGCGGTTGCCGGGCAACGGCACAGATTAACCGACGGCGCCTGGCGTCAGAGCCTTCCACCATCTTTATGTTGACCTCCAGAAGACTTAGTTACTAAACTCCTCCTAACCCACCTGCCCCTCCCCCGTAACCTGGAGGTGACTTTCCTCTGTATTCTCTCCTTCTACTTCAGCACCTCCTCCTCCTCCTCCTCCTCCTCCTCCTCCTCTGATCTCGTGCACTATGCTGCTACGTTGTGCTGCCATGTTTTCGTCTATGTGGGGGTTTACCCCTCATGGCCTGACTGGTTTTGCACCCCCCCCCCCCCCCCTCCCCCCCCCCCTCTCGCTCGCTCGCTCTCTCTCCTTGTCTTGTGTGCCAAACGTGTGCATGCTTCTCGGTTTCGACTCCCAGACGTCTAGAAAGGAAATGCATGCTTCGTTGTGACCGTTTGTAACGCTGCATTTCATCCTGAGTCATCATTTGCTCATTGGTCAAGTGGATCCTAGGAACTTTGAGGAGCCAAAATACCAACTACTGGGATGTCCTGCTTTTAGTGGCTGATGCTATTCACTATGATTTAATGGTGTTGTTGATCAACATACAACACTGTGCACTAAAGTTCACGTGAAGTACGTGCTTTGCATTTCTTTGCTTTAATATGTATTTATTTTTGCATCATTCCAATTCCAGTGGAAATACATTTTTAGCTTCCTGTGCATATACAGTGTTTGTTTGTTTGTGTGTGTGTGTGTGTGTGTGTGTGTGTGCACTTGTATTCATGCGAGCGTGCCCATGTATTCATGTGCGTGTGTGTGTTCCAGTGTGTGCGCGCACGCAGGGTGTTTGACAGGATCGTGATGTACCAGAGTTCAGACTCCTTACTAGACAGAGTGGCCATTTCTGAGGACTAGAGGAGCCACGCCCTGGTAAAACACCATGCCACCGGGTTTGTGAACGTGTGGTGTGGTTACAGTTTGGTGTAGGACCACGCCCGGGTTTAGAAAATAAAAGTCTTGAGTTTGAATTCACTATATGAACTCATAACAGTACATTTTTCATAATCAACATATGAATGTGTGATATTGTATAAGCCCGGCTGGAGCATTTCACTTAGCATAGAGCATAGTGAATAAGGACTTTTACTTTCTAAACTGGGAAGTTCCCACAAAGTTTGGGGTTATTAAGAGGTGTTATGTCACTAACGGCTTCGTTAATGATCTCAACTAACTAATGGTGAGCCTGCGGTGATGTTATGTTGGACGAAGGAGTGGTTATCTTAAGACTTACAGTACTTTACTACCTACTTAAACGTTAAGTAGTAAATGACTAACCCAACATGTGTGTTTCAAGTGAATGTCAAAAGTTCAACCGAGCTCTGCTGCCCTCTTGTGGCACCAATTTAATAACGAATGAATAAACAAATGATTGAAGGAATGAATGAAGGAAAAAACAATGAATGACAGAGATAGAAAGAAGGACCAGAATGTGTGTGCTTGTGCATGTGTATCGCATGAACACATGTTTGCGTGCATGGTTGGGATGGGCGAAGGATTGGACCATCATGCATGTGCTCCCATTTATTGCACGAGTTGTTGTGGTTTAGTGCGGTTGCGTTCGGAAAGACCAGCTGTGTTTGGTTCTCTGTATATATTTTTACATGCTGGGATTGGGTATGGCTGGAGACCACTGCATTGCTTGTGCCTGCTTAAAAACACACACACACACACACACACACACACACACACACACACACACACACACACACACACACACACACACACACACACACACACACACACACACAAGCTGCTCTACACCACCCATGTGGGGATGTGTGCACGGTGACACTTCACATGCAAGCCCCACAACTCCAATACTGCAGGACTAACTTTGTTCTCTCTTTCTCTCAATGTCGCCCCTTCTCTCCCTCTTTCTCTCTCCCTCCCTCCATCTCCCCAATACTTTTCCCTGTCACTCCATCTCTCTCGCTGTCATCTCAACGACCACGCTCTGTCGCTCGCTCTACCGCTCGTTCTCTCTGTCTACACCTCTCTCCATCTCTATAATATCTCCCGCCATCGTCTCAATATCCATCTGTCTCCATCCCTCCATCTCTCTCCATCATTCATCATCTATCTCTCACTCTCTCCTCATCTCTCTCCATCGTCTCCTCTTTCTCACACTCTCCCATCTCACTCTCTCTGTCGTCCCCTCGTTCTATCACTCTCCCCATCTCACTCTCTCTCTATCGTCCCCTCTTTCTCACTTTATATATCGTCCCCTCTTTCTCTCACTCTCCCCATCTCACTCTCTCTCTCTCTCTATCCTCCCCTCTTTCTCACTCTCTCCCCATCTCACTCTCTCTCTATCCTCCCCTCTTTCTCACTCTCTCCCCATCTCACTCGCTCTATCCTCCCCTCTTTCTCACTCTCTCCCCATCTCACTCTCTCTCTATCCTCCCCTTTCTCTCACTCTCCCCACCTCACTCTCTCTCTCTCTCTATCATCCCCTCTTTCTCACTCTCTCCCCATCTCACTCTCTCTCCATCGTCTCCTCTTTCTCACACTCTCCCATCTCACTCTCTCTATCGTCCCCTCGTTCTCTCACTCTCCCCATCTCACTCACTCTCTCTATCGTCCCCTCGTTCTCTCACTCTCCCCATCTCACTCTCTCTCTCTCTCTATCCTCCCCTCTTTCTCACTCTCTCCCCATCTCACTCTCTCTCTATCCTCCCCTCTTTCTCACTCTCTCCCCATCTCACTCGCTCTATCCTCCCCTCTTTCTCACTCTCTCCCCATCTCTCTCTCTCTCTATCCTCCCCTCTTTCCCTCACTCTCTCTCCACCGTCCCCTCTGTTCCTCACTCTCTCTCCAATCATCCACCACTCTCTCCCTTCCTCCCTCCTCTCTCCCTCCCTCCTCTCTCCCCCAGAATGCCGACAGGCTGTACCGGGGGCAGCTCTCGGAGTTCTCCCCCCTGGCCTCCCTCCGTGGGGGACAGCAGGACCCCAACCCACCGGCCCCGCCCAACCCCAGCAGGTCTGCTCTCGACTCTCCCTTCACCTCAGAGAAGAAGCTCATGTTCACACGCTGGCGCCCCAGGCATGACTACCCCTCCTTCCCCCCGCTGCTACGATTCGCCGGCCTCTCCCGGGGAGAGGGCGGGCCTAAGGGCCGAGGGGGCGGGGCCTATGGTAGCACAGGGCCCGAGACAACAGTCTAGTTTATTTTTGTTCGCATTGCCTTGGACCTTAATTTATTTTTTTATACTATGTGTAGAAAAGTTATACATACCTATATAAAGAGGGGTTCTGGGTGTAGGGGTGAGGTATATTGACGCAGTTGTCGCCGCTTTCCCTGGTGCAGAAATCTCAGGGTGCACACATACACACACACACACACACACACACACACACACACACACACACACACACACACACACACACACACACACACACACACACACACACACACACACACACACACACACACACACACCTCTTCCTCAAATCACAGGCAAAGCGTTCCTATTTCAGACGGCTTGTTCTAAGGCCGTTTGGTGATGTCACAGCGAACAAAAAGCTAGAAACCAAATCCCCGCTGAGGAACCACAGTCTCCATCGACGATCAGAGACATTTCCCTCCAGACTGAACTGTTCATCGGTACTGATCGTGCTTTGGTAAACCCGCGTGCATTAGGTCACAGCAAAGACGATGATGCAATGAAATAACATGCTGTATGATGACACGTAGTGGTGATGAGAAATGTGTTGGGGTTATGATTCAGGTCCATGCCTGCATGTGTTCATTTGTTTTCTGACCTTTACGTTTTCCTTTAACACCTCTTTTCTTTTTCCAAACACTCCTACAACCTACACCTTCCTATCTGTCTACTCCTTTCCTCCCTCTTCTCCCTCTCTCTCCCTCTCTGTTTCCATGTCTCTCTCTCTGTATAGGACTAACTGGTGTTGCCTGTGGGCAAACCTTCTGTCCAGAAATACTCCGTAGGGAAAGGGGGAGCCGGCGAGACACCGTCACTGTAAGGAGGGAGCGGTGGAGTAGTGTCTGGTCTGGCGTCTTGAGTGGGAAGAGAAGGCTGTTGTTTTGCACTTGTTAAGGTCAAAGGTGTCAAGTGGTCTTCGGGAAGCTCAGAGCTTCCGAACTGAATTTGGCCATAAACCCTTGCTTGTGACCTGCACTAAAGGCTGACGTGTACCACAGCCTCCTGGCCTACATGTAATCATTAACCATGCGTCATTTAACGTGCATTACATACGCGTATTTAAGCTGTAAGATAGCACACTGAGGAGCGCATACGTAACCTGAATATATTGCTACAAGAGTTATTGTCAAAATAAGAAATTTAGTAAGATTGTATTGTATTGTAACTAGCAATAAGCCATATTACTTTTTTTTTACTTAATATCTTCAGGAATTCCCTATTAATGTAATCACAGGTAGTTTCATTTGGACATACGGGCATACATATATTATATTCTTATATAGTAAATACATAGAGTATATTATGATATTATTACTGTCAATTAGCGAGTCCTTCATTCTCTGTCCTCTGAATGGAAAACAAAAGTTCTCCCAACACTCAGACTGCAAACTGTATCCTGTGGTTGTTCCTGTACATAGTTTGGAGTCTGGTAGGATAGAGTGGCGATGTACTACCTAGATTGAGATGTGTATTTGTGTAGTGTGTGTTTGTTTGTGTCAGTTGTGTGACGTTTAGGCAGCGTGTGTCCATGTGGGGAATCGCTTGATGTCTTTAAGAACTTTTGCACTTTACAAAATACTTCATAGTTTTGTTTCGGACCACTTTGTTTTCAGCGTACATGTTGAAGCTTCCGGAACTTTTTAATCGCTACTGAGTGTTTGTGATGACAAACGACGAGATTGCACAAAACACAAGCGGTGCAGCCACACAAGGACTCCCTTTGCCTTTCCCTTTGCCTTAACACCAGCTAGCTTGCGCAGCCCTCCGCGTCACAACACCTGACCACAGCAGGTGGTCAGGTGTAAACAGAGATTTGAGAACGGCATTATCACTGTTACAGGATGAAGGCTCTTTTTATGATAAGGAATGCAATTTTACTATTTCTTTGATTTCTTTGACTGTTCAATTATATTTAAAAAAACAAACAGATGAAGATTTGTGCTTGGCTTGGCAGCATTTTGTAAACATTATCCCCCTCACACATCCGTCAATCACTTTCAATGCCAGACCTTGCTAAGTTCGGTCCATTTGTGATCTCACAAATGGTCCCATTAGTAAAAAAATTGCTGTTGTTCTTTAGCTGGGGCTGTAAGTCTGAATTACATGGTCAGCATCACAGTGACCAACAGTTCTACACACAGAACGATCTACCAGAGTCCACGTTGTGACACTGGCGCGAGGCGGCGTTGACAACACAACGAGAGGAACACTATTGCTTTGAGAGTGGGTGGTTCGGGAGCCGGAGCACAAAAAGCCTAACAGCACAAGGCACAATGTTTTTTTGGAGGCCTTTGTTTTTTGACACAGGGTCTTGTGTTGAGTTGAGGAGTTAGTTGTACCTGTAGTGTGATGTCATACAAACGAACAAACACATACTGAGTGACTGTACAATATAGCGGCCTTAAAAGTGTAGTCCCCACTTATCAAAATGGCTGAACTTTTTTGCTTCTGTTTCATTATCTCCTGTTGCTTTGTTCTTCCTAACACTACTGCCTCTTCCTTCATTGCTCTCTCTCCTCTCTGAGAGCCTTCTCTTGGTTTCTTAATGTTGTCTCTACTTTTTTTCTTCCCTTTCTTTCTTTTGTTTTCGAAAGAAAGAACCGAAGAAAAAACCCTTCGCATTGCTCCACATTGTCTGCCTCAACACCCTGTTCTTTGGCGCAGCCTGCATCTCCACCTGACTTGATCCTCATGTCTTCGGCCATGCCCTCCCCTCCTCAGCCCATTCATCCATCCATCCATCCATCCACCAGTCCACCAACCCATCTATGGTGCTCTCTGTTTAACGGGGGAGCAGCTGAGATCCAGAGAGCAGAGCCCGGTCATCGTAGATAGAGCGTAGATATAACTGGAAAAAGTTGTTATTATGTTAAATGTAGATATAGTATTACAACGTCCCCCCCTTCGGAAGCCTTGTTGCCGTAGCGATTATCTCAGGTTGCTCATCGTAACGTTAAGGTGCCTTGTGAGGCCTGAAGCGTTACAAACCTTATGTTAGCTATTACGAAGAGATGTCACCAAATGTTTCGTAATTTCTTTCCTAGGCAGTTTACACACACACACACACACACACACACACACACACACACACACACACACACACACACACACACACACACACACACACACACAATATCTATATCTCTCTCTCTATACATATATAAATACACCGTGATGAAGCGAGCAAGTGAGGAAGAGAAAGTGACTTGATGCACTTTGGTCAGAACTGATTGGTTTCATGCAACCCAGTTCTCCTGTGTACCTAGCATTACTTCTATCGACGAACCGACACCATGGATATTTTTCTCTATAAATCATATTAGAATGTCCCCGCCCCCCCCCCCCCCCTTAACCCACTGAACATTTAAGATGACATCTTAGAGGTCAAAACTATGTAGCTACAACCCTAGCTACAACTCAAGCTTCTGGAGGTGGCTAATGGGGACCGTTACAAGGTGCAGGTTCAACATGAAGCCTCCAGTCACACCATACTGGACAGATGTCCCTCGGGGGGATTTGTGTGTTGCATTGGTCACAAATGGATATTTGAACGATTCTCTCGGCTATGTCGAGGTTCATTCACTTCAGAGTACACATCTTACAAATCATACACATCAACATCTTTTTTCTGTTTTTCCTTTTGAGATGTATGAACGTTATGGTCGTTCCTTGTGACGAATGAGCACCTATGCTTGTGTGTGCAGTCCAGCGGTCCTGCACGTAGCCATAGGTTGACACTAAAATAATTGATGTATATACATTCAATACCTATGTTATATAAGAGGTGGTAACCAGATAATGTTGGGTCTAATTTTTAGAACCAAAGTATCGTATATTCTGTGTAGAACCCAGAGGTGAATTGAAAAATATGAATACATTTCTGAAGTTATAAGAAAAAAAAAGTGTTTTCACTTGATGAAATGGCCAATTGATCAATCAATTAGACTTCATTGCTTCGATCATTGTTCGCTTAATCAATCATTTTTGTCCACCACTAGATGTCAGGTTGTCGCTATTAGCACTTCAAACAAACGGACGTTGTCTTCGGATACAAGTGACTGATTTAAGTGGGCAGGCGCGGAATGTAGTATTAATGTCACCTCCTCACAAAAGTGACAAATACGTCAAAATAATATGTTTTTATACTAGCCCAACACATGCTTAAGAATGCTGCAAATGTGACGTTTAATGTTTATTGTCCCTTTAGGTTTGACCGAAGCCTTTCAGTATTTCTTTATCCACCCTAATTGGCTTTGAGCTTTTTTGGTTTTTATTTGACCTTTTTTATATTAGAGGTGAGAGGTTGTCTCAACTGACTCATCCTGTGTTATGCAAAAGACAGCCTTTCCTCAGTCAACTCATCTGTGACAGAAGTATTGACAATGGAAACTTCTCATTGGATCAGTGTTCAAACATCCACATGTGTTAGACTAAGGAGGTTTTAATACATGGTGGGCGTCCGTATCAGAACATCATGATTTTTTGGGGGGGGATTCTCCAGAAGACAGCAGTCTTGTGTTGTGTTACAGAGTCATATTCCTAGTTTTGGCTTGTTTCTTTTCCAAGAAACAACACACTGGATGTAATCGCAGCATGGGAGAAAAAATAGCCCATGAGAGACGAACAGGTAATTTGCATCAAACAAGAGGAGAACTTTAAAGCCATGGAAACACAACGCCACAGACACAAATCGTGGACTTTCTCTGGAAGGACGACCTGTAAGCAACAGCCTTCGGAAAAAAATGTTTCCTTCTTTTTTTAATCACATGCAATGATGTTGTCGTAAAGTTACACCACTATAATAACCCAAAGCGCATAAATACATGTAAAATCACCCGTACCTGATGCATACACCTACGTGTAGGTATGTTAATGGATGTACAGTTTTGCGAGGTCTTTTGTATACAGTTTATTACAGTCACACATATATATATAAATATATATAGATTCACTGGCGGTTATTTGTGAACCTTTGTTGCTATCGATGGAAATCGACTGTACATTTGCTTATAATAAAAACGTAAATATGAATTGTCTTTATTATTTTTGCCTTTTATTCCAGAAATAAATGTATAAGTAGGGCCCTAGGTAGGCCCTTGGGCATATAAATAGCACATCATTTGGTGAGGTTAAAGGTCCCATGGCATGAAAATTTTACTTTATGAGGTTTTCTAACATTAATATGAGTTCCCCTAGCCTGCCTATGGTCCCCCAGTGGCTAAAACTTGCGTTTGGTGTAAAACGAGCACTAGGTGTTCTGCTCGCCTGGAAGCTCAAGTGAGCTGATTTTGAATGTGGCCCCATATGTCGTCATAAGGGGCCAAGCTACCTCCCCTTTCTCTGCCTTGCCGGCCCAGAGAATTTGGCCCGCCAATGAGACAATGAGCTAAGACCTTGTGAGCGCCACATGTGTGTGTGTGTAATTACCCACTGTAACGCAAGTGTTGTACACTTCTTTGTTATTTGGATAACCATTCTGTGGCTGGTGTTATGGGGCATAACACGTTGGTTTCTCGGACGTCTCTCGTATTTCCCCAGCGAGACTGTATCGGGGGTTATCGCAGCCATCGTTGAGCCCCGCTGCCCGCCGCCCGCTGCCGCGAGGCACCACCACAGCGAAGCACCACCGCGGGCAGCCGGCAACCGGCAGCGGGCAGCGCGCGGTTCAGTCTACTTCGGATTGACGCAGTCGTTTGTGATTCATAATATCGTCTGGAGGCGCACAAAGCTTTTGGCCGTGATCATATGTATTATATGATATGTAGGCCTATTAGGCTATATTATATTATTTAGATATAGAGCTCCAGGACTGTAACGCAAGTGTTGTATGCCTACACTTCTTTATTTGGATAACCGTTCTGCTGTTGGTGTTATGGCGCATAACACGTCAGACTCTCGTCTCTGGTATTTCCACAACGAGACTCGTAGTGGGGATTATCTCAGCCATGGTTGAGAAGATATTGGGGGGAAAGGAACTTGGCTTTGACTCCCTGAAGTACAAGAACCAACACATGGAGGAGAAAGGGATTGTTGTCCGAGATTGTCTCCCGCTTGACCCCCGCTTCACGCTGCCGAGGGACCACCACCTGGGCATCGCCCGCTGCCCGCTGCAGGAGGCGGTGCCCCCTGCCCAGGCGGCGAGGCGCCGGTGGGAGAAAATCGCGGTCAACAATCGCGGGCACCAATCCCTTTCTCCTCCATGACGTCGTTCGGTCTACTTCAGATTGATGTGGACGTGGAAGAACCAGAGATCCATTATATCTTCTGGAGGCGCACAAAGCTTTTGGCCGTGATAATATATATGACATGATATAGATATCGATGTATAATATGATATTATTTAGATATAGAGCTCCAGGACTCCCGAATATTTACAGAACACGGCCAAAGGCTGTGTGCGCCTCGCCATTGCGATATATCCACTGTAAACAGCATATGGTTCCGTGGCCGCAAGCTGCTCAGGGCCACACCCCCACCCTCCTCCTTGACCCACCTCTCTCCTCCTCATTTGCATTAAAGCTACAGACACCGAAACGGCGCGTTAGGGGAAAGCTCGTAGTGGCAGTGATCCTGCACCACGGCTGAATTTCGGGAACGTTTTCAAATACTGTGTATCTATATTAAAGCATCATAAAGTTGCATGCCATGGGACCTTTAAAGCATGCCTCTTTCAGCCACTAGATGGCGCCACAGTATATTGTATCAAACTTCATGAGTGAGGGCCGATCCCGTTCGTTCAGTTAAAACGTTCAGTCAAATACAAAGAGGTAGGTTTTAACTTTGGATTAGAATCCTTCAGTAGTCAGCTCCCCATTAGGGGTAGCAGACTATTCAACAGATAGCACACTCACTGAGAGTATAGAGAAGGCTGTGTTTCCTGCTGAGTTCTTTTAACTTTTGGTATTGATAGAAGGCCAGCTCCTAAAGCAGTAGCACCTTAAATCTTACGTGGCATCAAAAGGAGGCCGGTAAAAGCAGGAGTGCAAGTATAATAAAGAAGAAGAGGAGAGAATAGGAGTAATGTGGTCTAATTTCCTGGCTCT
>NC_136937.1:27620134-27732634 GCF_949987615.1 Pollachius pollachius | reverse complement strand
ACTGTTTGTGTTCGGTTGAGCCAAATACATGATTAAATAAACAGACGAATCATAATCGAATGTGGCTTATCAAAAGACAGGGCTTGTGGAACAAAAATAAATACATATCTTCTCGTACCTAGGACCGCATCACAGCCGTGCTGATGTTCAGTATAACAGCACAACCTCTTAAATCGACCTGTCCATCCATCCCTGTTTATGTCTCTGTCTCACTTTCCGTGTCTTTCCCCCTCTCCCCGTCTTTGTCTGTCTCCCTGCCTCTCGTCTTTGTTTCAAAATCAAAAGGAGCTTGGCAAAAAACTTTTGGAAATATGGCAGTCGGACTACCTTTTCGTACAATGGAGCATAAACCGAATATTATAGTCAGGTTTCGATATTTGGCAAATCCTCAGGAAACGTCAGATGGATCCTCAGTCTGCTTAAACCAGCCATCAACTACACACACTCCCACAGTTCGCAAAATGGACATTCGATTATGTGAAGTTCTAAGCCCCCTAAGCTCAACTTTTCAGTCACTGATAGGGTTAAACAGTTCAGTGTACTTAGTTGGATGGATTAATGGCAAGTCTGTGATTAGCTAAATGGAGAAGAAAGTTCAGTTAAGTTTCACATTGTTTTAAAAGCTGCTTTCGGTAAGATTCGTGAGTTGTAAATATAGAACAGAAAGCACGATTTTGAAACTAAACTGACAATAATATTATGACAGGGATGATTCAGTTTATGGTCAAATCAGCACAGATGCTAACCACACATACAAACACACCGCATGCTTAGAGACACAAACGAAACATGAACACACTGACACAGGTTTATCGCACCATCGCTTTCTTGTCACCTGATCTGCTTGAAGTCAAGGCTTCGGGTAGCACGCACGCACGCACGCACGCACGCACGCACCTTGGCTTACCAGTAGCTCAGGATTGGCTTACAAATGATTGACAGCTCTTGGAACCGGTCTTAAAAAAACTGAATTACCTGGACAGGTGAGTATGTGTGCGTGTGTGACAGCTGAGTGCTAAGGTCTGTGTGTAAAAGGGGACTACTATTATGTGCATCGTGGGTGCGCGTGACAGCATGTGCGTGTATGTGTGTCTGTGTGCGTGCAGGAACCAAATGCTTCTATTTATTGAGCATGTTAAGTTCCATTCTATTTAGCAGAAAAGCTAGGTGCTTCAGTTTGACCGCTGAGGCTGAATGGCGAGCTTTGAACCCTGATGTTCTCCACCAACGAACACAAAGCACACAGCCTGGGTCTTTTGTCTGGATTCGGGAGTTGTAGAATACAAAGGGACAACATGAAAGGGTTTAGAGATGACAACTTTTAGTTTTTAGCCAAAATATAACACATAATATTTTTCGCCACGTTTACCATGAAAACATGGCTTTTAATCTTATTTCAAATTCAAAAATACATTTTAAACTATTTTTGCCTTCAAGGTTTTCTGCTTTGAAGGCTAACTTCTGGATTGTTGTCATGGTAGAAACGTCATTGAGAGTTGGAGAAAGGAGTGCAGGCAAGTGTTCGATATGTTGGAAGCGTAGTGACAAATTACCCTTTAAAAAAAACAGGAATGAAAATTGTTTGGAATAATTGGATGAACCCAGCAACATCAGAGGCAGTTGCCCACAATCAAACTCTTTTTTTTATTTTTAAAGGTTTTATCCATTTTATTGTAGATTAAGACAGGAAGGTATGGGAGAGCGAGAGGGGCAGACATGCAGCAAAGGACCACGGGCGTGATTCAAACCCAGGTCGCTGCGGTAAGGACTGTACCTACCTGGTGAAACACCGGGGTGCCCCATTCTCAAACTCTTTTGACCTCTCCGTATTCCTTCAAACGTTCCTTCTTTGTCTTCTTGGACAAATCTCGACGGCGTTGCGGAGAAAACGGTCACACGTTATCACTCGTGCCTCGACCTCCATTTCCTCCCCCCGTTTCTTTCCGTTGCTCTTAAGAATACCTGTTGCGTTCTCTCTGCTCTTCCTCTTCCTTGAGGCGCATCCATTTCTCTCTCTCGCTCTCCCTTGCTCTCTCGCTCAAACCCCTTCAGTGCTGCTGCCCCATGGGGTGTCCTTGTCCATTTTCCCTCCAATCTCTCTCTCGTTATCCATTTTCCCGCTCTTCATTCTCTCTGTAATTCCCTCTCTCTTTCCTTATTCTCTCTGTCTGGGGCAGTCAATTTGACGATCATATGAAACGTGAAGCATTAGTCCAGTGTTCATTTTCTATTCAATTTTCTTATTACAGAAACCCCTGATGAATCGATCAAAATGTCTTTCTCCATGACACTTAAGTTGTTAAAAGAAATGTATACTTTTCAGATACATGGATTCAGCTCCTCCCCTTGCCTATAGACAGATATGATTTGCCAGACACATTGCTGTAACCTTTCATTCAATGACCTGATATTATTTTCGGAGACGTCATCGTAGGTCTTCCCTTTTCTAGGAAGTCACCTGACATAGACAGACAGAGATTTATATATTTTTAATTTAAAAAAGGGATTGATATCTTGTTGAAGTCTCAAAATGTTGTTAAAGCCATTTAAAACAGGATAAATACCAAGTCAGGGAAGGAGGTCGTCAACCTCTGGGATTTCTGCTCCAACGCAGTACTGATTCAGCGTCTCCACACAGTCAGTCAGTCTTTAAACAACTGAGTTCAAAGGTCTCTGGTGTTTCTTGCTGACATTAGAGTTATAAAAGAAGCCGCTGCTTGTGTGTGGTGGAGTCTGGGACCTGTAGCTTCTACCCCTGGTCCCAGTGTTATGCTGCAAGCGGATCACTGTAATCAAGGGTTCCTTTAATCATCAGAATATACTTTTCCATTTAAAGACACCGGGATTTTAACAGACCTTTTGTAAAACGGTGGTAAACCCCAAGAGACCAAAGTGGTTAAAAGACCAAAAACCATGAGAAACAAAGCAAAGTCTAAAGATAGGGATCGCCACCTGCCACCATACAACATATTCTGGCCCCAAGATATACTTCTGATTGTATTCTAGTCTAAAGGCTGCTACTCTGAGGTATCCAGTGTTCCCAGAAGAAATAACCCATCATTTTCTGCAATTTGTGTGTCAGGCCAGCAGGTGGTTATACCCAGGCCAACTCATGCCATAACACAGAGGCCACCAGGTTATTGATTATTAAAGCCCTGCCTCTAAATGGCATTTTTCGTAGGAGCCGTTTCCACTTATTTAGTCTCCCTTGTACTTTCTCTTTAAAGCCTTCCAAATTATATTTGACAGGTTCCTAGTCCCCAAGGTAGATTCCTAGATAAGTCAAACCTTTTTTACCTTTTTTTTCCCCAGTTGTGCGTTGTAGCTTTGTATTGAATTTGGACATTAACATCCCTTTACTCTTTGCCAAGTAGATCCGGTTAGGTTTAATTTCGGTTTTGAGAACTTTAATGTGTCCTCGCTTTCCTGTGGATTCTGTCAAGTTCTGCAGTTCCGCTATCTCAATCTCTAGATCCTCCATATATCTGGTAATGTCCCTTGTGCCACTGAGGGTGTACTGCTGACACACTAATCTTATTTTCCACTTTCCCACAATCCCACCACTGTCTTAGTGAAGTAAAAAAATAACATTCAAGGAGAACATAAAGCTCGCTTCCAATTTGTATCACACAACAATGCAATGTGTTAAACCTACAGATATTATTTTGCACATTTAAAAAAATAATACAATTGTTTAAAATAATTAAACCTGTCAAGACTATCCAAATAAATATAAGTCTCTCTGCTATGTGCCCAGGTGTATTGTCTTCAAATGTCATTGTCTCATTCTTTAACCTCCTCCTAACATCAACAAGACCATGCATTCTTCTCAGCCATTGCATGCTTAGAGGGAGCATGAGGTGGGTTCTGTCTATATCATCGTTCTCAGTACAGTTCTCAGTACCACTAGCATGTATTTTCTGCGCCTGCGTGAGAGGAAATAACTCTCCCTACCAGCAGGTGGCGTTAGACTGTATTCGTCATTCAAAAAGGAACACTGGCAGACCTTAGCCTGGCTCCGCCCGCCTAAGTACTTCCGCTCAATTTTAATTTCCCTTCAGTATTACGTCTGGGTCTGCGGTATGTTAGTGGGTTTTCTCCGTCCCAATTTTGTGCGTCCAATCAGCGAATAGGAGTGGCTGAGAACAATGATGTTAAAGTCAGCTCTCGCTGACGGACAACGTAATTCCCGGCCAAACGTTAGCGATGGTTATGGCAGATCCAGAGTGGCACTGGGCAGATCCAATAGTTTTAAACTTCAACAGACACCCGCCTTCAAGTGAGTTAACGTTAGTCAATTGAGTAGGTCCCGACTGCAAATGAAATGAAGTACAAGAGTCTGGTAGGACCAGGCTAGGCAGACCTAAGACTGCTGATATATTCAAACATGAAACAAAGCGGTGTTACCATTTCACACCACACACTGCTGGTTTCGTTATGTTAGCTACTTCAAACAAGAATATGTGAAAATGATGAATGATCAGATGAGATGAAGTGGGAAATTAGACAATCTGCGCTCTCTCTCAAAGAAGTTGCTTTTTGCACTTCTTTTTTTCTTCTCGTTAACTGATTTGCTGAAGCCGACCAGCCAATCCGTGATTTCTCTCACCGCCAGCATCATTCCCCGATTAAACATGCTGAGTTTTAACGCCAGATCCACACTGAGAGAGAGTGTGAGAGAGAGAGAGAGAGAGAGAGAGAGAGAGAGAGAGAGAGAGAGAGAGAGCATGAGGGGAAGAAAGTAGGATGAGTGCAATTTTCTTGAAGGCGGGAAGCCCATTGTGGTGATCCCCATGAGGGTCTGCGCCCCCTCGCCACTATCGGCCCCACTATACACCAGGTGTGTGTGTGTGTGTGTGTGTGTGTGTGTGGGGGGGGGGGGGGGGGGTCGGTCAATGGCCACTTCTCTTACTCTCCCACTTTCTCTCTCTCTCTCCCATTCTCTCGCCTCTTTCTGTCTGCAAGTGTTTGGTGAGTGAACAAAAGGTGAGCGTGTTTCCTACTTTCTAAAACTCCACTCGACTCTATTCTACTAAGCTACAATTGTTTTGCAACAACTCACTCCGCACTAGGGTTACTCCTAACTAACCTCAACCTTTAACTAATAGGGTTATTTCAGCTGTGAGCTAGACTCTAGCCCAAAGCCAAAATAACTGATGGTGGCAGACTATTACATAGATAGGGTGCTCCATAGACGAACCCTCTCTCTCCTCTTTTTTTTAACCTTTGGTCATGAAAGAAGGCTGACTCCTGAAGACCAGAGGGGCCAAGAACGACAATAAGACCTTATACCTTCACGAAGGATGATTCTAATCCATGCGGGGCTTCAAAAGCAAATCCGATCTGTAAATTATTGGTAGCCAGTGTAGAGAGGCGAGAATAGGGGTACGATGATCAAATTTTTCCCTCAGCTAGGTAAGGCTGCACACCTCTTGCACATTGAGTAATAAGTGTGCAAAGGTAGACCAGCCATCTCCAAACTTCTCCGAGATGACAATATGGAACACCAGGCCATTTACGCTGTTCAACAGAACTTAAAATTAAACCGGTCTTTTAAAACCACCACCCTGCGTCCTGTTGTCTGGAGGCGCAGGATAGAAGTCACTAGGTGGAGTGTGGTAGCCACCTAGGAAGTTCACCAAGGTTTCAGAATAGTCAATGCTCCACGATGTTCCATTTCAGGAAGAAAACCTGGATTTCCATTACCAAAAAAAAAAAGACACCATCAATTGTCCAGGTCCTTAATAGTTGTAGCATTTGTTAAAGAAATTCAATACATTAGCCATGAATCGAACCCGACTGACCAACTGCTTGGGAAGCAGCTATGCTCACCCTATACCACCAATGCTCTTGATCGAAGACAAATAAATGATATCTAACAGCATCAGTTTACAGAGGTTTCAGAAGAGCCAACTCAGCACGACTTCCCGTTTTTCATGAACAAAGTTTGGATAGCCCTTGACCAATAAAATATCCCATCATCAATCGTTCATGTCCTGAATTATGCTGGGAATTGTTAAAGAAGTTCAATGCAATGTCTTTGACCACTATGACCACAATGTCCCTTTCCCAGTAACAATCGTTCATGTCCTGAATCGTGCTGGCATTTGTTAAAGAAGTTCAATGCATTTGCCGGTTTCACAGAGGTTTCAGATGAGCAAATGCACCACGACTCTCAGTTTTCAAGAACAAAGTATTGATTGTTCTTTACCACTAAAATTTCACAGTATCAATCACCAAGTCCTGAGATTTGTTAAAGAAGTTCAACGCATTGGCCGGGAATCAAATTCTGGTCAACTGCTTGTGAAGCAGCTCTGCTCACCACTGAAACACTAACGCCCTTGTTCAAATTCAAATAAGTGATAGGTAACAGCATCAGTTCACAGAGGTTTCAGAAGAGGAAATGCACCACGAATCTCCGTTTTCATGAACAAAGTTTGGATTGTCCTTGACCACTAAAGTCTCCCAGTATCAATCGTTCATGTCCTGAATCTTGGGGGAATTTGTTAAAGACTTTCAATGCAGTAGCCGGTCATCAAACCCAGCTCAACTTCAGAAGCAGCTATGCTCACCACTACACTACCAACACATTTGTTAAAAAATATATAAATGATCCCTGACAGCAAAGTTCACAGAGTTTTCAGATTAGCTAAAATACTACGGTTTTCTTTCTCACAAACAAAGTCTTGATTGTCCTTTACCACTAAAATCTCCCTGTATCAATCTACAAGTCCTGAGATTTGTTAAAAAAGTTAAATTCATTGGCCGGGAATCAAATCTGAGTAAAGTGCTTGAGAAGCAGCTATTCTCACCACTATACAACAAGCACTTGTATACAAAAAATTATAAATGATACCGGACAGCATCAGTTCAGAGAGGTTTCAGAAGAACAAAAACACCACAATTTTCCTTCTCCTAAACTGAGTTTGTATTGTCTTTTACCACTAAAACCAAGCAGTATCAATCACCAAGTCCTTCGATTTCTTTATGAAGTTCAATGAATTGACAGGGAATCGACGCCGGGTCAGCTGCTTGGGAAGCAGCTATAGTCACCACTATACCACCAACGCTTATATGAAACATTTCAAATGATACCTGACAGAATAAGTTCACAGAGATTTCAGATGAGCAACAAGACCACGATTTTCCTCCTCACAAACAAAAGTTTGGATTGTTCTTGTCCACCAAAATATCCCAGTATCAAACTTCCATATACCAACATCTATTAATGAACTTCCATGCATTGGCCGGGAATCGAACCCTGGTCAAATGCTTGGGAAATAACAATGCTCACCACTATACCACCAACGCTTATTTGAAACATTTCAAATGATACCTGACAATAAGTTCACAGAGGATTCAGATTAGCAAAAACACCACGATTTTCCTCCTCACAAACAAAGTTTGGATTGTTCTTGTCCACCAAATTATCCCAGTATCAAACATTCATATCTCGACATCCGTTAAAAAACCTCCATGCATTGGCCGGGAATCGTACCCGTGTTTACTACTTGGGTAGCAGCTATGCGCATCACAATACCACCAACTCTTACTTGAAACATTCCAAATGATACCTTAGAGCATTGGTCGCCAACCCGTCGATCGCGATCGACTGGTCAATCTTTGAGGCTTTCCATGTAGATCCCGAAAATAATAGAAAAATAAATACACAATATCCTATATTATGCATGATACATTTTCATAATAAGTATAGCAAGCACATCTCTCCCTCTCTGGAGGCCTACTATTTTTTTCAGTGTAGCAGCGCTGCATTTAACAGTGTCTGATTTAAGTGACCAATGAGATTAAAGAAGAGTAGGGCGTGGGGCGCGAACGTCAATATTGGCCTGTTGCTACGGTACGCCTCTCTGGTGATAGCTAGCATGGCAGAGGCTCCACGAAAGAAGACGAAAACGTACAACTTCCATTCAGAATGGGAAGAGGAGTTTATTTTTACTTTGGTGAAAGACAAGTGTGTGTGCATGTTATGCCACCAAACACAAGCACTGTTCCAGGTTTCCTCTAAAAGAGGAAACCTGGAACGGCACCACAGCACCAACCACTCGAAATTCAAAGACAGCTACCCCCCCAAAGAGCGCAATCCGTGCAAGAAAAATTGAGGGGCTGAAATTGGTTGATTTCATCAAAGAAGCAATGGCCATCACCGCAGAGACAGTTTTCAATGACTTCAAAAACAAAGACGACATTAGAACTGCACTTCGTGGTGTACCGCTTGGCCCTGCGACAGTGACAAGGAGGGTCGAATCACTGTCAGAGGACGTGGATCGACAAGTATTAAAAGACTTGTCCCGCTGTGAATAGCTTTCTCTACAGTTCGATGAATCCCTGGATGTAATGAACACAGCCCAGCTTGTTGTATTCGTCAGAATGGCTTTCCAGGATTCTACAACCAATGAGGACTTCCTTACTCTTTTGCACTTAAAGGAGAGAACCTGAGGTGAGGATATTTACCAGGAGTTCAAAAAGTATATAGACGAAAACGGCATCCCCATTAATAAAGTAGTTGCCATTACTACTGATGGGGCCCCGGCAATGCGAGGTGTGCGGGCAGGTTTCTTAGCGCTGTGCCGTAATGACCCCAAATTTCCCGCATTCATGGATTATCACTGTGTTATCCATCAACAGGCCTTGGTTGGGAAAGTCTTGGACTTTTTCCCCATGTCATGACACTGGTGGTCAAACTGATAAACTCGATTAGAGCAAAAGCGCTTCAGCACTGCTTATTCAAGGCGTTATTGGATGAGCTCGATGCCGCATACGGACACCTGCTTCTCCACACTGAAGTCCGGTGGTTGAGTCGCGGCAAAGTGTTGCAGTGACTTGTTGACTTGCTGCCTGAGACTTTTTTGTCAAAAAGGAACGAGGAGCACGAGGAACTGTCCGATGATGCGTGGCTACTGGATCTGGATCTCTAACGGCAAAACTTAACACACTCAACAACGAGCTGCAGGGAAAGGACAGACACCTTCCCCACATGATTAGCGCACTGAATGGGTTCAAGGCCAAGCTGGGTGTTTGGACCACACACCTAAAGAACAAGAGGCTGACCCACTTCCACAACCTGGAGAAAATGTCACATGCCATCAAAAACAAGGATGTTTTTAACCCTGAGCAGTACTGTGCCCAGCTGGACAAAGTGAGAACTGAGTTCAATCTGCGTTTTGTTGAGTTAGACGTCATGGAAGATATTGTTGCATTCCTGCGCAAAACACCACGATATTCCTCCTCACAAACAAAGTTTGGATTGTTCTTGTCCACCAAAATATCCCAGTATGAAACTTTCATATCCCGATATTTGGTAAAGATACTCCATGCATTGGCCGTGAATCGAACCCAGGTGAACTGCTTGCGAAGCAGCTATGCTCACCACTAAACCACCATCTCTGAAATGAAACATTCCAAATGATACATTAGAGAATAAATTCACAGAGATTTCAGATGAGCAAAAACACCACGACTTTCCTCCTCACAAAGAAAGTTTGGATTTTCCATTAACACTGAAATATTCCAGTATCAAATGTTAATGTCCGGACATTTGTTAAAGAATTTCCCTGCATTGGCCGGGAATCGAACCCGGGTCAACTGCTTGGGAAGCAGCTATGCTCACCACTATACCACCAACACTTGGTTAGAAATATTCCAAATGATACCTTAGACAATAAGTTCACAGAGATTTCAGATGAGCAAAAACACCGCGATTTTCCTTCTCCCAAAGAAAGTTGGGATTGTCCATTAACACTAAAATATTCCAGTATCAAACTTTCATGGCCCGACATTTGTTAAAGAACTTCCATGCATTGGCCGAGAAACACACCCCGGGCAACTGCTTCGGAAGCAGCTATGCTCACAACTATACCACCAACTCTCAAATGAAACATTTCAAAAAATACCTCACAGAATAAGTTCACAAAGAATTCAAATGAGCAAAAACTCCACGATTTTCCTCCTCACAAACAAAATTTGGATTGTTCTTGTCCACCAAAATATCCCAGTATCAAACATTCATATCCCGACATTTGTTAATGAACTTCCATGAATTGGCCAGAGATCAAACACGGGTCAACTCCTTGGGTAGGAGCTATGCACACCACTATACCACCAACTCTTATGTGAAACATTCCAAATGATACCTTAGAGAATAAGTTCACAGAGATTTCAGATGAGCAAAAACATCACGATTTTCCTTCTCCCAAAGAAAGTTGGGATTGTCCATTAACACTAAAATAGTCTAGTATCAAACGTTCATGTCCCGGCATTTGTTAAAGAACTTCCATGCATTGGCCGGGAATCAAACCCCAGTCAAAGGCTTGGGAAGCAGCTATGCTCACAACTATACCACCAACGCTTATATGAAACATTTCAAATGATACCTGACAGAATAAGTTCACAGAGAATTCAGATGCGCAAAACACCACGATATTCCTCCTCACAAACAAAGTTTGGATTGTTCTTGTCCACCAAAATATTCCAGTATCAAACTTTCATATCCCGACATTTGTTAAAGATACTCCATGCATTGGCCGGGAATCGAACCCGGGTCAACTTCTTGGGAAGCAGCTATGCTCACCACTATACCACCAACTCTGAAATGAAATATTCCAAATTCCAAATACCTTAGAGAATAAATGCACAGAGATTTCAGATGAGCAAAAACACCACGATTTTCCTCCTCACAAAGAAAGTTTGGATTGTCCATTAACACTGAAATATTCCAGTATCAAATGTTAATGTCCCGACATTTGTTAAAGAACTTCCCTGCATTGGCCAGGAATCGAACCCGGGTCAACTGCTTGGGAAGCAGCTATGCTCAACACTATACCACCAACGCTTAATTGAAACATTCTAAATGATACCTTAGACAATAAGTTCACAGAGATTTCAGATGAGCAAAAACACCGCGATTTTCCTTCTCCCAAAGAAAGTTGGGATTGTCCATTAACACTAAAATATTCCAGTATCAAACTTTCATGGCCCGACATTTGTTAAAGAACTTCCATGCATTGGCCGAGAATCACACCCCGGTCAACTGCTTGGGAAGCAGCTATGCTCACAACTATACCACCAACGCTTATTTGAAACATTTCAAATGATACCTGACAAAATAAGTTCACAGAGAATTCAGATGCGCAAAACACCACGATATTCCTCCTCACAAACAAAGTTTGGATTGTTCTTGTCCACCAAAATATCCCAGTATTAACCTTTCATATCCCGACATTTGTTAAAGATACTCCATGCATTAGCTGGGAAACGAACCAGGGTGAACTGCTTGGGAAGCAGCTATGCTCACCACTATACCACCAACTCTAAAATGAAACATTCCAAATGATACCTTAGAGAATAAATTCACAGAGAATTCAGATGAGCAAAAACACCACGACTTTCCTCCTCACAAAGAAAGTTTGGATTGTCAATTAACACTGAAATATTCCAGTATCAAATTTTAATGTCCGGACATTTGTTAAAGAATTTCCCTGCATTGGCCGGGAATCGAACCCGGGTCAACTGCTTGGGAAGCAGCTATGCTCACCACTTTACCACCAACACTTAATACATTTCAAATGATACTTGAAAGAATAAGTTTACAGAGATTTCAGTTGAGCAAAAAGAGCACGATTTTTCTCCTCACAAACAAAGTTTGGATTGTTCTTGTCCACCAAAATGTCCCAGTATCAAACATTCATATCCCGACATTTGTTAAAGAACTTCCATGCATTGGCCGGGAATCGACCCGGGTCAACTGCTTGGGAAGCAGCTATGCTCACCACTATACCACCAACGCTTATTTGAAACATTTCAAATGATACCTGACAGAATAAGTTCACAGAGAATTCAGATGTGCAAAACACCACGATATTCCTCCTCACAAACAAAGTTTGGATTGTTCTTGTCCACCAAAATATCCCAGTATGAAACTTTCATATCCCGATAATTGGTAAAGATACTCCATGCATTGGCTGGGAAACGAACCCGGGTGAACTGCTTGGGAAGCAGCTATGCTCACCACTATACCACCAACTCTGAAATGAAACATTCCAAATGATACCTTAGAGAATAAATTCACAGAGATTTCAGATGAGCAAAAACACCACGACTTTCCTCCTCACAAAGAAAGTTTGGATTGTCCATTAACACTGAAATATTCCAGTATCAAATGTTAATGTCCGGACATTTGTTAAAGAATTTCCCTGCATTGGCCGGGAATCGAACCCGGGTCAACTGCTTGGGAAGCAGCTATGCTCACCACTATACCACCAACGCTTAATTGAAACATTTCAAATGATACTTGAAAGAATAAGTTCACAGAGAATTCAGATGAGCAAAAAGAGAACGATTTTTCTCCTCACAAACAAAGTTTGGATTGTTCTTGTCCACCAAAATGTCCCAGTATCAAACATTCACATCCCGACATTTGTTAAAGAACTTCCATGCATTGGCCTGAATCGACCCGGGTCAACTGCTTGGGAAGCAGCTATGCTCACCACTATACCACCAACACTTTGGTGAAATATTCCAAATGATACCTTAGACAATAAGTTCACAGAGATTTCAGATGAGCAAAAACACCGCGATTTTCCTTCTCCCAAAGAAAGTTGGGATTGTCCATTAACACTAAAATATTCCAGTATCAAACTTTCATGGCCCGACATTTGTTAAAGAACTTCCATGCATTGGCCGAGAAACACACCCCGGGCAACTGCTTGGGAAGCAGCTATGCTCACAACTATACCACCAACTCTTATATGAAACATTTCAAAAAATACCTCACAGAATAAGTTCACAAAGAATTCAAATGAGCAAAAACTCCACGATTTTCCTCCTCACAAACAAAATTTGGATTGTTCTTGTCCACCAAAATATCCCAGTATCAAACATTCATATCCCGACATTTGTTAATGAACTTCCATGAATTGGCCAGAGATCAAACACGGGTCAACTCCTTGGGTAGGAGCTATGCACACCACTATACCACCAACTCTTATGTGAAACATTCCAAATGATACCTTAGAGAATAAGTTCACAGAGATTTCAGATGAGCAAAAACATCGCGATTTTCCTTCTCCCAAAGAAAGTTGGGATTGTCCATTAACACTAAAACAGTCCAGTATCAAACTTTCATGTCCCGACATTTGTTAAAGAATTTCCCTGCATTGGCCGGGAATCGACCCGGGTCAACTGCTTGGGAAGCAGCTATGCTCACCACTATACCACCAACGCTTATTTGAAACATTTCAAATGATACCTGACAGAATAAGTTCACAGAGAATTCAGATGTGCAAAACACCACGATATTCCTCCTCACAAACAAAGTTTGGATTGTTCTTGTCCACCAAAATATCCCAGTATGAAACTTTCATATCCCGATAATTGGTAAAGATACTCCATGCATTGGCTGGGAAACGAACCCGGGTGAACTGCTTGGGAAGCAGCTATGCTCACCACTATACCACCAACTCTGAAATGAAACATTCCAAATGATACCTTAGAGAATAAATTCACAGAGATTTCAGATGAGCAAAAACACCACGACTTTCCTCCTCACAAAGAAAGTTTGGATTGTCCATTAACACTGAAATATTCCAGTATCAAATGTTAATGTCCGGACATTTGTTAAAGAATTTCCCTACATTGGCCGGGAATCGAACCCGGGTCAACTGCTTGGGAAGCAGCTATGCTCACCACTATACCACCAACGCTTAATTGAAACATTTCAAATGATACTTGAAAGAATAAGTTCACAGAGAATTCAGATGAGCAAAAAGAGAACGATTTTTCTCCTCACAAACAAAGTTTGGATTGTTCTTGTCCACCAAAATGTCCCAGTATCAAACATTCACATCCCGACATTTGTTAAAGAACTTCCATGCATTGGCCTGAATCGACCCGGGTCAACTGCTTGGGAAGCAGCTATGCTCACCACTATACCACCAACACTTTGGTGAAATATTCCAAATGATACCTTAGACAATAAGTTCACAGAGATTTCAGATGAGCAAAAACACCGCGATTTTCCTTCTCCCAAAGAAAGTTGGGATTGTCCATTAACACTAAAATATTCCAGTATCAAACTTTCATGGCCCGACATTTGTTAAAGAACTTCCATGCATTGGCCGAGAAACACACCCCGGGCAACTGCTTGGGAAGCAGCTATGCTCACAACTATACCACCAACTCTTATATGAAACATTTCAAAAAATACCTCACAGAATAAGTTCACAAAGAATTCAAATGAGCAAAAACTCCACGATTTTCCTCCTCACAAACAAAATTTGGATTGTTCTTGTCCACCAAAATATCCCAGTATCAAACATTCATATCCCGACATTTGTTAATGAACTTCCATGAATTGGCCAGAGATCCAACACGGGTCAACTCCTTGGGTAGGAGCTATGCACACCACTATACCACCAACTCTTATGTGAAACATTCCAAATGATACCTTAGAGAATAAGTTCACAGAGATTTCAGATGAGCAAAAACATCGCGATTTTCCTTCTCCCAAAGAAAGTTGGGATTGTCCATTAACACTAAAACAGTCCAGTATCAAACTTTCATGTCCCGACATTTGTTAAAGAATTTCCCTGCATTGGCCGGGAATCGAACCCGGGTCAACTGCTTGGGAAGCAGCTATGCTCACCACTATACCACCAACGCTTAACTGAAAAATTTCAAATGATACTTGAAAGAATAAGTTCACAGAGAATTCAGATGAGCAAAAAGAGCACGATTTTTCTCCTCACAAACAAAGTTTGGATTGTTCTTGTCCACCAAAATATCCCTGTATCAACCTTTCATATCCCGACATTTGTTAAAGATATTCGATGCATTGGCCGTGAAACAAACCCGGGTCAACTGCTTGGGAAGCAGCTATGCTCACCACTATACCACCAACACTTGGTTAGAAATATTCCAAATGATACCTTAGACAATAAGTTCACAGAGATTTCAGATGAGCAAAAACACCGCGATTTTCCTTCTCCCAAAGAAAGTTGGGATTGTCCATTAACACTAAAATATTCCAGTATCAAACTTTCATGGCCCGACATTTGTTAAAGAACTTCCATGCATTGGCCGAGAAACACACCCCGGGCAACTGCTTCGGAAGCAGCTATGCTCACAACTATACCACCAACTCTCAAATGAAACATTTCAAAAAATACCTCACAGAATAAGTTCACAAAGAATTCAAATGAGCAAAAACTCCACGATTTTCCTCCTCACAAACAAAATTTGGATTGTTCTTGTCCACCAAAATATCCCAGTATCAAACATTCATATCCCGACATTTGTTAATGAACTTCCATGAATTGGCCAGAGATCAAACACGGGTCAACTCCTTGGGTAGGAGCTATGCACACCACTATACCACCAACTCTTATGTGAAACATTCCAAATGATACCTTAGAGAATAAGTTCACAGAGATTTCAGATGAGCAAAAACATCACGATTTTCCTTCTCCCAAAGAAAGTTGGGATTGTCCATTAACACTAAAATAGTCTAGTATCAAACGTTCATGTCCCGGCATTTGTTAAAGAACTTCCATGCATTGGCCGGGAATCAAACCCCAGTCAAAGGCTTGGGAAGCAGCTATGCTCACAACTATACCACCAACGCTTATATGAAACATTTCAAATGATACCTGACAGAATAAGTTCACAGAGAATTCAGATGCGCAAAACACCACGATATTCCTCCTCACAAACAAAGTTTGGATTGTTCTTGTCCACCAAAATATTCCAGTATCAAACTTTCATATCCCGACATTTGTTAAAGATACTCCATGCATTGGCCGGGAATCGAACCCGGGTCAACTTCTTGGGAAGCAGCTATGCTCACCACTATACCACCAACTCTGAAATGAAATATTCCAAATTCCAAATACCTTAGAGAATAAATGCACAGAGATTTCAGATGAGCAAAAACACCACGATTTTCCTCCTCACAAAGAAAGTTTGGATTGTCCATTAACACTGAAATATTCCAGTATCAAATGTTAATGTCCCGACATTTGTTAAAGAACTTCCCTGCATTGGCCAGGAATCGAACCCGGGTCAACTGCTTGGGAAGCAGCTATGCTCAACACTATACCACCAACGCTTAATTGAAACATTCTAAATGATACCTTAGACAATAAGTTCACAGAGATTTCAGATGAGCAAAAACACCGCGATTTTCCTTCTCCCAAAGAAAGTTGGGATTGTCCATTAACACTAAAATATTCCAGTATCAAACTTTCATGGCCCGACATTTGTTAAAGAACTTCCATGCATTGGCCGAGAATCACACCCCGGTCAACTGCTTGGGAAGCAGCTATGCTCACAACTATACCACCAACGCTTATTTGAAACATTTCAAATGATACCTGACAAAATAAGTTCACAGAGAATTCAGATGCGCAAAACACCACGATATTCCTCCTCACAAACAAAGTTTGGATTGTTCTTGTCCACCAAAATATCCCAGTATTAACCTTTCATATCCCGACATTTGTTAAAGATACTCCATGCATTAGCTGGGAAACGAACCAGGGTGAACTGCTTGGGAAGCAGCTATGCTCACCACTATACCACCAACTCTAAAATGAAACATTCCAAATGATACCTTAGAGAATAAATTCACAGAGAATTCAGATGAGCAAAAACACCACGACTTTCCTCCTCACAAAGAAAGTTTGGATTGTCAATTAACACTGAAATATTCCAGTATCAAATTTTAATGTCCGGACATTTGTTAAAGAATTTCCCTGCATTGGCCGGGAATCGAACCCGGGTCAACTGCTTGGGAAGCAGCTATGCTCACCACTTTACCACCAACACTTAATACATTTCAAATGATACTTGAAAGAATAAGTTTACAGAGATTTCAGTTGAGCAAAAAGAGCACGATTTTTCTCCTCACAAACAAAGTTTGGATTGTTCTTGTCCACCAAAATGTCCCAGTATCAAACATTCATATCCCGACATTTGTTAAAGAACTTCCATGCATTGGCCGGGAATCGACCCGGGTCAACTGCTTGGGAAGCAGCTATGCTCACCACTATACCACCAACGCTTATTTGAAACATTTCAAATGATACCTGACAGAATAAGTTCACAGAGAATTCAGATGTGCAAAACACCACGATATTCCTCCTCACAAACAAAGTTTGGATTGTTCTTGTCCACCAAAATATCCCAGTATGAAACTTTCATATCCCGATAATTGGTAAAGATACTCCATGCATTGGCTGGGAAACGAACCCGGGTGAACTGCTTGGGAAGCAGCTATGCTCACCACTATACCACCAACTCTGAAATGAAACATTCCAAATGATACCTTAGAGAATAAATTCACAGAGATTTCAGATGAGCAAAAACACCACGACTTTCCTCCTCACAAAGAAAGTTTGGATTGTCCATTAACACTGAAATATTCCAGTATCAAATGTTAATGTCCGGACATTTGTTAAAGAATTTCCCTGCATTGGCCGGGAATCGAACCCGGGTCAACTGCTTGGGAAGCAGCTATGCTCACCACTATACCACCAACGCTTAATTGAAACATTTCAAATGATACTTGAAAGAATAAGTTCACAGAGAATTCAGATGAGCAAAAAGAGAACGATTTTTCTCCTCACAAACAAAGTTTGGATTGTTCTTGTCCACCAAAATGTCCCAGTATCAAACATTCACATCCCGACATTTGTTAAAGAACTTCCATGCATTGGCCTGAATCGACCCGGGTCAACTGCTTGGGAAGCAGCTATGCTCACCACTATACCACCAACACTTTGGTGAAATATTCCAAATGATACCTTAGACAATAAGTTCACAGAGATTTCAGATGAGCAAAAACACCGCGATTTTCCTTCTCCCAAAGAAAGTTGGGATTGTCCATTAACACTAAAATATTCCAGTATCAAACTTTCATGGCCCGACATTTGTTAAAGAACTTCCATGCATTGGCCGAGAAACACACCCCGGGCAACTGCTTGGGAAGCAGCTATGCTCACAACTATACCACCAACTCTTATATGAAACATTTCAAAAAATACCTCACAGAATAAGTTCACAAAGAATTCAAATGAGCAAAAACTCCACGATTTTCCTCCTCACAAACAAAATTTGGATTGTTCTTGTCCACCAAAATATCCCAGTATCAAACATTCATATCCCGACATTTGTTAATGAACTTCCATGAATTGGCCAGAGATCAAACACGGGTCAACTCCTTGGGTAGGAGCTATGCACACCACTATACCACCAACTCTTATGTGAAACATTCCAAATGATACCTTAGAGAATAAGTTCACAGAGATTTCAGATGAGCAAAAACATCGCGATTTTCCTTCTCCCAAAGAAAGTTGGGATTGTCCATTAACACTAAAACAGTCCAGTATCAAACTTTCATGTCCCGACATTTGTTAAAGAATTTCCCTGCATTGGCCGGGAATCGACCCGGGTCAACTGCTTGGGAAGCAGCTATGCTCACCACTATACCACCAACGCTTATTTGAAACATTTCAAATGATACCTGACAGAATAAGTTCACAGAGAATTCAGATGTGCAAAACACCACGATATTCCTCCTCACAAACAAAGTTTGGATTGTTCTTGTCCACCAAAATATCCCAGTATGAAACTTTCATATCCCGATAATTGGTAAAGATACTCCATGCATTGGCTGGGAAACGAACCCGGGTGAACTGCTTGGGAAGCAGCTATGCTCACCACTATACCACCAACTCTGAAATGAAACATTCCAAATGATACCTTAGAGAATAAATTCACAGAGATTTCAGATGAGCAAAAACACCACGACTTTCCTCCTCACAAAGAAAGTTTGGATTGTCCATTAACACTGAAATATTCCAGTATCAAATGTTAATGTCCGGACATTTGTTAAAGAATTTCCCTGCATTGGCCGAGAATCGAACCCGGGTCAACTGCTTGGGAAGCAGCTATGCTCACCACTATACCACCAACGCTTAATTGAAACATTTCAAATGATACTTGAAAGAATAAGTTCACAGAGAATTCAGATGAGCAAAAAGAGAACGATTTTTCTCCTCACAAACAAAGTTTGGATTGTTCTTGTCCACCAAAATGTCCCAGTATCAAACATTCACATCCCTACATTTGTTAAAGAACTTCCATGCATTGGCCTGAATCGACCCGGGTCAACTGCTTGGGAAGCAGCTATGCTCACCACTATACCACCAACGCTTTGGTGAAATATTCCAAATGATACCTTAGACAATAAGTTCACAGAGATTTCAGATGAGCAAAAACACCGCGATTTTCCTTCTCCCAAAGAAAGTTGGGATTGTCCATTAACACTAAAATATTCCAGTATCAAACTTTCATGGCCCGACATTTGTTAAAGAACTTCCATGCATTGGCCGAGAAACACACCCCGGGCAACTGCTTGGGAAGCAGCTATGCTCACAACTATACCACCAACTCTTATATGAAACATTTCAAAAAATACCTCACAGAATAAGTTCACAAAGAATTCAAATGAGCAAAAACTCCACGATTTTCCTCCTCACAAACAAAATTTGGATTGTTCTTGTCCACCAAAATATCCCAGTATCAAACATTCATATCCCGACATTTGTTAATGAACTTCCATGAATTGGCCAGAGATCAAACACGGGTCAACTCCTTGGGTAGGAGCTATGCACACCACTATACCACCAACTCTTATGTGAAACATTCCAAATGATACCTTAGAGAATAAGTTCACAGAGATTTCAGATGAGCAAAAACATCGCGATTTTCCTTCTCCCAAAGAAAGTTGGGATTGTCCATTAACACTAAAACAGTCCAGTATCAAACTTTCATGTCCCGACATTTGTTAAAGAATTTCCCTGCATTGGCCGTGAATCGAACCCGGGTCAACTGCTTGGGAAGCAGCTATGCTCACCACTATACCACCAACGCTTAATTGAAACATTTCAAATGATACTTGAAACAATAAGTTCACAGAGAATTCAGATGAGCAAAAAGAGCACGATTTTTCTCCTCACAAACAAAGTTTGGATTGTTCTTGTCCACCAAAATGTCCCAGTATCAAACATTCATATCCCGACAATTTTTAAAGAAATTCCATGCATTGGCCGGGAATCGAACCCGGGTCAACTGCTTGGGAAGCAGCTATGCTCACCACTATACCACCAACTCTTTTTTTGAAATATTCCAAATGATACCTTAGACAATAAGTTCACAGAGATTTCAGATGAGCAAAAACACCGCGATTTTCCTTCTCCCAAAGAAAGTTGGGATTGTCCATTAACACTAAAATATTCCAGTATCAAACTTTCATGGCCCGACATTTGTTAAAGAACTTCCATGCATTGGCCGAGAAACACACCCCGGGCAACTGCTTGGGAAGCAGCTATGCTCACAACTATACCACCAACTCTTATATGAAACATTTCAAAAAATACCTCACAGAATAAGTTCACAAAGAATTCAAATGAGCAAAAACTCCACGATTTTCCTCCTCACAAACAAAATTTGGATTGTTCTTGTCCACCAAAATATCCCAGTATCAAACATTCATATCCCAACATTTGTTAATGAACTTCCATGAATTGGCCAGAGATCAAACACGGGTCAACTCCTTGGGTAGGAGCTATGCACACCACTATACCACCAACTCTTATGTGAAACATTCCAAATGATACCTTAGAGAATAAGTTCACAGAGATTTCAGATGAGCAAAAACATCGCGATTTTCCTTCTCCCAAAGAAAGTTGGGATTGTCCATTAACACTAAAACAGTCCAGTATCAAACTTTCATGTCCCGACATTTGTTAAAGAACTTCCATGCATTGCCCGGGAATCAAACCCCGGTCAATTGCTTGGGAAGCAGCAATGCTCACAACTATACCACCAACGCTGATTTGAAACATTTCAACTGATACCTGACAGAATAAGTTCACAGAGAATTCAGATGAACAAAACACCACGATATTCCTCCTCGCAAACAAAGTTTGGATTGTTCTTGTCCACCAAAATGTCGCAGTATCAAACATTCATATCCCGACATTTGTTAATGAACTTCCATGCATTGGCCGGGAATCGAACCCGGGTCAACTGCTTGGGAAGCAGCTATGCTCACCACTTTACCACCAACACTTAATACATTTCAAATGATACTTGAAAGAATAAGTTCACAGAGATTTCAGTTGAGCAAAAAGAGCACGATTTTTCTCCTCACAAACAAAGTTTGGATTGTTCTTGTCCACCAAAATGTCCCAGTATCAAACATTCATATCCCGACATTTGTTAAAGAACTTCCATGCATTGGCCGGGAATCGACCCGGGTCAACTGCTTGGGAAGCAGCTATGCTCACCACTATACCACCAACGCTTATTTGAAACATTTCAAATGATACCTGACAGAATAAGTTCACAGAGAATTCAGATGTGCAAAACACCACGATATTCCTCCTCACAAACAAAGTTTGGATTGTTCTTGTCCACCAAAATATCCCAGTATGAAACTTTCATATCCCGATAATTGGTAAAGATACTCCATGCATTGGCTGGGAAACGAACCCGGGTGAACTGCTTGGGAAGCAGCTATGCTCACCACTATACCACCAACTCTGAAATGAAACATTCCAAATGATACCTTAGAGAATAAATTCACAGAGATTTCAGATGAGCAAAAACACCACGACTTTCCTCCTCACAAAGAAAGTTTGGATTGTCCATTAACACTGAAATATTCCAGTATCAAATGTTAATGTCCGGACATTTGTTAAAGAATTTCCCTGCATTGGCCGGGAATCGAACCCGGGTCAACTGCTTGGGAAGCAGCTATGCTCACCACTATACCACCAACGCTTAATTGAAACATTTCAAATGATACTTGAAAGAATAAGTTCACAGAGAATTCAGATGAGCAAAAACATCACGATTTTTCTCCTCACAAACAAAGTTTCGATTGTTCTTGTCCACCCAAATATCCCAGTATCAAACATTCATATCCCGACATTTGTTAATGAACTTCCATGCATTGGCCGGGAATCGAACCCGGGTCAACTGCTTGGGAAGCAGCTATGCTCACCACTTTACCACCAACACTTAATACATTTCAAATGATACTTGAAAGAATAAGTTCACAGAGATTTCAGTTGAGCAAAAACTCCACGATTTTCCTCCTCACAAACAAAATTTGGATTGTTCTTGTCCACCAAAATATCCCAGTATCAAACATTCATATCCCGACATTTGTTAATGAACTTCCATGAATTGGCCAGAGATCAAACACGGGTCAACTCCTTGGGTAGGAGCTATGCACACCACTATACCACCAACTCTTATGTGAAACATTCCAAATGATACCTTAGAGAATAAGTTCACAGAGATTTCAGATGAGCAAAAACATCGCGATTTTCCTTCTCCCAAAGAAAGTTGGGATTGTCCATTAACACTAAAACAGTCCAGTATCAAACTTTCATGTCCCGACATTTGTTAAAGAATTTCCCTGCATTGGCCGTGAATCGAACCCGGGTCAACTGCTTGGGAAGCAGCTATGCTCACCACTATACCACCAACTCTTAACTGAAAAATTTCAAATGATACTTGAAAGAATAAGTTCACAGAGAATTCAGATGAGCAAAAAGAGCACGATTTTTCTCCTCACAAACAAAGTTTGGATTGTTCTTGTCCACCAAAATATCCCAGTATCAAACATTCATATCCCGACATTTGTTAAAGAACTTCCATGCATTGGCCGGGAATCGAACCCGGGTCAACTGTTTGGGAAGCAGCTATGCTCACCACTATACCACCAACGCTTTTTTGAAATATTTCAAATGATACCTTAGACAATAAGTTCACAGAGATTTCAGATGAGCAAAAACACCGCGATTTTCCTTCTCCCAAAGAAAGTTGGGATTGTCCATTAACACTAAAATATTCCAGTATCAAACTTTCATGGCCCGACATTTGTTAAAGAACTTCCATGCATTGGCCGAGAAACACACCCCGGGCAACTGCTTGGGAAGCAGCTATGCTCACAACTATACCACCAACTCTTATATGAAACATTTCAAAAAATACCTCACAGAATAAGTTCACAAAGAATTCAAATGAGCAAAAACTCCACGATTTTCCTCCTCACAAACAAAATTTGGATTGTTCTTGTCCACCAAAATATCCCAGTATCAAACAATTATATCCCGACATTTGTTAATGAACTTCCATGTATTGGCCAGAGATCAAACACGGGTCAACTCCTTGGGTAGGAGCTATGCACACCACTATACCACCAACTCTTATGTGAAACATTCCAAATGATACCTTAGAGAATAAGTTCACAGAGATTTCAGATGAGCAAAAACATCACGATTTTCCTTCTCCCAAAGAAAGTTGGGATTGTCCATTAACACTAAAACATTCCAGTATCAAACTTTCATGTCCCGACATTTGTTAAAGAACTTCCATGCATTGCCCGGGAATCAAACGCCGGTCAATTGCTTGGGAAGCAGCTATCCTCACAACTATACCACCAACGCTTATTTGAAACATTTCAACTGATACCTGACAGAATAAGTTCACAGAGAATTCAGATGAACAAAACACCACGATATTCCTCCTCGCAAACAAAGTTTGGATTGTTCTTGTCCACCAAAATATCCCTGTATCAACCTTTCATATCCCGACATTTGTTAAAGATATTCGATGCATTGGCCGTGAAACAAACCCGGGTCAACTGCTTGGGAAGCAGCTATGCTCACCACTATACGACCAACGCTTATTTGGAACATTTCAAATGATACCTGACAGAATAAGTTTACAGAGCATTCAGATGAGCAAAAACACCACGATTTTCCTCCTCACAATCAAGGTTTGGATTGTTCTTGTCCACCAAATTATCCACGTACCAAACATTCATATCTCGACATTCGTTAAAGAATTTCCATGCATTGGCCGGGAATTAAAGCCGTGTCAACTGCTTGAGTAGCAGCTATGCGCACCACTATACCACCAACTCTAATTTGAAGCATTCAAAATGATACCTTAGAGAATATGTTCACAGAGATTTCAGATGAGCAAAAACACCACGATTTTCCTCCTCACAAAGAAAGTTTGGATTGTCCATTAACACTGAAATATTCCAGTATCAAACTTTAATGTACCGACATTTGTTAAAGAACTTCCATGCATTGGCCGTAAATTGAACCCAGGTCAACTGCTTGGGAAGCAGCCATGCTCACCACTATACCACCAACTCTTAAATAAAACATTTCAAATGATACTTGACAGAATAAGTTCACAGAGAATTCAGATGCGCAAAAGACCACGATATTTCTCCTCACAAACAAAGTTCGGATTGTTCTTGTACACCCAAATATCCCAGTATCAGACTTTCATATCCCGACATTTGTTAAAGAACTTCCATGAAATGACCAGGAATCGAAACCAGGTCAACTCCTTCGGAAGCAGCTATGCTCACCACTATACCTCCAACACGTTTCTGCAAAAATTCAAATGATACCTGACAGAATAAGTTCACAGAGATTTCAGATGAGCAAAAACACCACGATTTTCCTTCTCCCAAAGAAAGTTGGGATTGTACATTAACACTAAAATAGTCCAGTGTCAAACGTTCATGTCCCGGCATTTGTTAAAGAACTTCCATGCATTGGCCGGGAATCAAACCCCAGTCAAAGGCTTGCGAAGCAGCTATGCTCACAACTATACCACCAACGCTTATTTGAAACATTTCAAATGATACCTGACAGAATAAGTTCACAGAGAATTCAGATGCGCAAAACACCACGATATTCCTCCTCACAAACAAAGTTTGTATTGTTCTTGTCCACCAAAATATCCCAGTGTCAAACTTTCATATCCCGATATTTGTTAAAGATACTCCATGCATTGGCCGGGAATCGAACCCGGGTGAACTGCTTGGGAAGCAGCTATGCTCACCACTATACCACCAACTCTGAAATGAAACATTCCAAATGATACCTTAGAGAATAAATTCACAGAGATTTAAGATGAGCAAAAACACCACGACTTTCCTCCTCACAAAGAAAGTTTGGATTGTCCATTAACACTGAAATATTCCAGTATCAAATGTTAATGTCCGGACATTTGTTAAAGAATTTCCCTGCATTGGCCGGGAATCGAACCCGGGTCACCTGCTTGGGAAGCAGCTATGCTCACCACTATACCACCAACGCTTAATTGAAACATTTCAAATGATACTTGAAACAATAAGTTCACAAAGAATTCAGATGAGCAAAAAGAGCACGATTTTTCTCCTCACAAACAAAGTTTGGATTGTTCTTGTCCACCAAAATGTCCCAGTATCAAACATTCATATCCCGACAATTTTTAAAGAACTTCCATGCATTGGCCGGGAATCGAACCCGGGTAAACTGCTTGGGAAGCAGCTATGCTCACCACTATACCACCAACGCTTTTTTTGAAATATTCCAAATGATACCTTAGACAATAAGTTCACAGAGATTTCAGATGAGCAAAAACACCGCGATTTTCCTTCTCCCAAAGAAAGTTGGGATTGTCCATTAACACTAAAATATTCCAGTATCAAACTTTCATGGCCCGACATTTGTTAAAGAACTTCCATGCATTGGCCGAGAAACACACCCCGGGCAACTGCTTGGGAAGCAGCTATGCTCACAACTATACCACCAACTCTTATATGAAACATTTCAAAAAATACCTCACAGAATAAGTTCACAAAGAATTCAAATGAGCAAAAACTCCACGATTTTCCTCCTCACAAACAAAATTTGGATTGTTCTTCTCCACCAAAATATCCCAGTATCAAACATTCATATCCCGACATTTGTTAATGAACTTCCATGAATTGGCCAGAGATCAAACACGGGTCAACTCCTTGGGTAGGAGCTATGCACACCACTATACCACCAACTCTTATGTGAAACATTCCAAATGATACCTTAGAGAATAAGTTCACAGAGATTTCAGATGAGCAAAAACATCGCGATTTTCCTTCTCCCAAAGAAAGTTGGGATTGTCCATTAACACTAAAACAGTCCAGAATCAAACTTTCATGTCCCGACATTTGTTAAAGAACTTCCATGCATTGCCCGGGAATCAAACCCCGGTCAAATGCTTGGGAAGCAGCTATGCTCACAACTATACCACCAACGCTTATTTGAAATATTTCAACTGATACCTGACAGAATAAGTTCACAGAGAATTCAGATGAACAAAACACCACGATATTCCTCCTCGCAAACAAAGTTTGGATTGTTCTTGTCCACCAAAATGTCGCAGTATCAAAAATTCATATCCCGACATTTGTTAAAGAACTTCCATGCATTGGCCGGGAATCGAACCCAGGTCAACTGCTTGGGAAGCAGCTATGCTCACCACTATACCACCAACGCTTATTCGGAACATTTCACATGATACCTGACAGAATAAGTTTACAGAGCATTCAGATGAGCAAAAACACCACGACTTTCCTCCTCACAAAGAAAGTTTGGATTGTCCATTAACACTGAAATATTCCAGTATCAAATGTTAATGTCCGGACATTTGTTAAAGAATTACCCTGCATTGGCCGGGAATCGAACCCGGGTCAACTGCTTGGGAAGCAGCTATGCTCACCACTATACCACCAACGCTTAATTGAAACATTTCAAATGATACTTGAAAGAATAAGTTCACAGAGAATTCAGATGAGCAAAAAGAGCACGATTTTTCTCCTCACAAACAAAGTTTGGATTGTTCTTGTCCACCAAAATATCCCAGTATCAAACATTCATATCCCGACATTTGTTAAAGAACTTCCATGCATTGCCCGGGAATCGAACCCGGGTCAACTGCTTGGGAAGCAGCAATGCTCACCACTATACCACCAACGCTTTTTTTGAAATATTCCAAATGATACCTTAGACAATAAGTTCACAGAGATTTCAGATGAGCAAAAACACCGCGATTTTCCTTCTCCCAAAGAAAGTTGGGATTGTCCATTAACACTAAAATATTCCAGTATCAAACTTTCATGGCCCGACATTTGTTAAAGAACTTCCATGCATTGGCCGAGAAACACACCCCGGGCAACTGCTTGGGAAGCAGCTATGCTCACAACTATACCACCAACTCTTATATGAAACATTTCAAAAAATACCTCACAGAATAAGTTCACAAAGAATTCAAATGAGCAAAAACTCCACGATTTTCCTCCTCACAAACAAAATTTGGATTGTTCTTCTCCACCAAAATATCCCAGTATCAAACATTCATATCCCGACATTTGTTAATGAACTTCCATGAATTGGCCAGAGATCAAACACGGGTCAACTCCTTGGGTAGGAGCGATGCACACCACTATACCACCAACTCTTATGTGAAACATTCCAAATGATACCTTAGAGAATAAGTTCACAGAGATTTCAGATGAGCAAAAACATCGGGATTTTCCTTCTCCCAAAGAAAGTTGGGATTGTCCATTAACACTAAAACAGTCCAGTATCAAACTTTCATGTCCCGACATTTGTTAAAGAACTTCCATGCATTGCCCGGGAATCAAACCCCGGTCAATTGCTTGGGAAGCAGCTATGCTCACAACTATACCACCAACGCTTATTTGAAACATTTCAACTGATACCTGACAGAATAAGTTCACAGAGAATTCAGATGAACAAAACACCACGATATTCCTCCTCGCAAACAAAATTTGGATTGTTCTTGTCCACCAAAATTTCGCAGTATCAAACATTCATATCCCGACATTTGTTAAAGAACTTCCATGCATTGGCCGGGAATCGAACCCAGGTCAACTGCTTGGGAAGCAGCTATGCTCACCACTATACCACCAACGCTTATTTGGAACATTTTACATGATACCTGACAGAATAAGTTTACAGAGCATTCAGATAAGCAAAAACACCACGACTTTCCTCCTCACAAAGAAAGTTTGGATTGTCCATTAACACTGAAATATTCCAGTATCAAATGTTAATGTCCGGACATTTGTTAAAGAATTTCCCTGCATTGGCCGGGAATCGAACCCGGGTCAACTGCTTGGGAAGCAGCTATGCTCACCACTATACCACCAACGCTTAATTGAAATATTTCAAATGATACTTGAAAGAATAAGTTCACAGAGAATTCAGATGAGCAAAAAGAGCACGATTTTTCTCCTCACAAACAAAGTTTGGATTGTTCTTGTCCACCAAAATATCCCAGTATCAAACATTCATATCCCGACATTTGTTAAAGAACTTCCATGCATTGGCCGGCAAACGAACCCGGGTCAACTGCTTGGGAAGCAGCTATGCTCACCACTATACCACCAACGCTTTTTTGAAATATTCCAAATGATACCTTAGACAATAAGTTCACAGAGATTTCAGATGAGCAAAAACACCGCGATTTTTCTTCTCCCAAAGAAAGTTGGGATTGTCCATTAACACTAAAATATTCCAGTATCAAACATTCATGGCCCGACATTTGTTAAAGAACTTCCATGCATTGGCCGAGAAACACACCCCGGGCAACTGCTTGGGAAGCAGCTATGCTCACAACTATACCACCAACTCTAAAATAAAACATTTCAAATGATACTTGACATAATAAGTTCACAGAGAATTCAGATTAGCAAAAACATCACAATTTTTCTCCTCACAAACAAAGTTTCGATTGTTCTTGTCCACCCAAATATCCCAGTATCAAACTTTCATATCCCGACATTTGTTAAAGAACTTCCATGAAATGACCAGGAATCGAACCCAGGTCAACTCCTTCGGAAGCAGCTATGCTCACCACTATACCTCCAACACTTTTCTGCAAAAAATCAAATGATACCTGACAGAAAAAGTTCACAGAGATTTCAGATGAGCAAAAACACCACGATTTTCCTTCTCCCAAAGAAAGTTGGGATTGTCCATTAACACTAAAATAGTCCAGTATCAAACGTTCATGTCCCGGCATTTGTTAAAGAACTTCCATGCATTGGCCGGGAATCAAACCCCAGTCAAAGGCTTGGGAAGCAGCTATGCTCACAACTATACCACCAACGCTTATTTGAAACATATCAAATGATACCTGACAGAATAAGTTCACAGAGAATTCAGATGCGCAAAACACCACGATATTCCTCCTCACAAACAAAGTTTGGATTGTTCTTGTCCACCAAAATATCCCTGTATCAACCTTTCATATCCCGACATTTGTTAAAGATATTCGATGCATTGGCCGGGAAACGAACCCAGGTCAACTGCTTGGGAAGCAGCTATGCTCACCACTATACCACCAACTCTTATTTGGAACATTTCAAATGATACCTGACAGAATAAGTTTACAGAGAATTCAGATGAGCAATAACACCACGATTTTCCTCCTCACAATCAAGGTTTGGATTGTTCTTGTCCACCAAATTATCCACGTATCAAACATTCATATCTCGACATTCGTTAAAGAACTTCCATGCATTGGCCGGGAATCAAAGCCGTGTCAACTGCTTGAGTAGCAGCTATGCGCACCACTATACCACCAACTCTAATTTGAAGCATTCAAAATGATACCTTAGAGAATAAGTTCACAGAGATTTCAGATGAGCAAAAACACCACGATTTTCCTCCTCACAAAGAAAGTTTGGATTGTCCATTAACACTGAAATATTCCAGTATCAAACTTTTATGTACCGACATTTGTTAAAGAACTTCCATGCATTGGCCGTGAATTGAACCCAGGTCAACTGCTTGGGAAGCAGCCATGCTCACCACTATACCACCAACTCTTAAATAAAACATTTCAAATGATACTTGACATAATAAGTTCACAGAGAATTCAGATTAGCAAAAACATCACGATTTTTCTCCTCACAAACAAAGTTTCGATTGTTCTTGTCCACCCAAATATCCCAGTATCAAACTTTCATATCCCGACATTTGTTAAAGAACTTCCATGAAATGACCAGGAATCGAACCCAGGTCAACTCCTTCGGAAGCAGCTATGCTCACCACTATACCTCCAACACTTTTCTGCAAAAAATCAAATGATACCTGACAGAAAAAGTTCACAGAGATTTCAGATGAGCAAAAACACCACGATTTTCCTTCTCCCAAAGAAAGTTGGGATTGTCCATTAACACTAAAATAGTCCAGTATCAAACGTTCATGTCCCGGCATTTGTTAAAGAACTTCCATGCATTGGCCGGGAATCAAACCCCAGTCAAAGGCTTGGGAACCAGCTATGCTCACAACTATACCACCAACGCTTACATGAAACATTTCAAATGATACCTGACAGAATAAGTTCACAGAGAATTCAGATGCGCAAAACACCACGATTTTCCTCCTCACAAAGTTTGGATTGTTCTTGTCCACCAAAATATCCAAGTGTCAAACTTTAATGTACCGACATTTGTTAAAGAACTTCCATGCATTGGCCGGGAATCGAACCCGGGTCAACTGCTTGGGAAGCAGCTATGCTCACCACTATACCACCAACGCTTACTTGCAACAACCCAAATGATACCTTAGAGAATAAGTTCACAGAGATTTCAGATGAGCAAAAACACCGCGATTTTTCTTCTCCCAAAGAAAGTTGGGATTGTCCATTAACACTAAAATATTCCAGTATCAAACTTTCATGGCCCGACAATTGTTAAAGAACTTCCATGCATTGGCCGAGAATCACACCCCGGTCAATTGCTTGGGAAGCAGCTATGCTCACAACTATACCACCAACGCTTATATGAAACATTTCAAAAAATACCTGACAGAATAAGTTCACAACGAATTCGAATGAGCAAAAACTCCACGATTTTCCTCCTCACAAACAAAATTTGGCTTTTTCTTGTCCACCAAAATATCCCAGTATCAAACATTCATATCCCGACATTTGTTAATGAACTTCCATGAATTGGCCAGGGATCAAACACGGGTCAACTCCTTGGGTAGGAGCTATGCACACCACAATACCACCAACTCTTACTTGAAACATTCCAAATGATACCTTAGAGAATAAGTTCACAGAGATTTCAGATGAGCAAAAACACCGCGATTTTCCTTCTCCCAAAGAAAGTTGGGATTGTCCATTAACACTAAAATATTCCAGAAACCAACTTTCATGTCCCGACATTTGTTAAAGAACTTCCATGCATTGGCCGTGAAACAAACCCGGGTCAACTGCTTTGGAAGCAGCTATGCTCACCACTATACCACCAACGCTTATTTGAAACATTCCAAATGATACCTTAGAGAATATGTTCACAGAGATTTCAGATGAGCACAAATACCACGATTTTCCTTCTCACGAAGAAAGTTTGGATTGTCCATTAACAGTGAAATATTCCAGTATCACACTTTAATGTCCCGACATTTGTTAATGAACTTAGATGCATTAGCCGGGAATCTTACCCGGGTCAACTGCTTGGGAAGCAGCTATTCTCACGGCTATACCACCAACGCCTATGTGAAACAATTCAAATGATACCTGACAGAATAAGTTGAAAGATAATTCAGATGAGCAAAAAGACCACGATTTTCCTCCTCACAAACAAAGTTTGGATTGTTCTTGTCCACCAAAATATCCCAGTATCAAACTTTCATATCCCAACATTTGATAAAGAACTTCCATGCATTGTCCGTGAATCGAACCCGGGTCAACTGCTTGGGAAGCAGCTATGCTCATCACTATACCACCAACGCTTATATGAAACATTTCAAATGATAATTGACAGAATAAATTCACAGAGAATTCAGATTAGGAAAAACACCACGATTTTTCTCCTCACAAACAAAGTTTGGATTGTTCTCGTCCACCAAAATATCCCAGTATCAAACTTTCATATCCCGACATTTGTTAAAGAACTTCCATACATTGACCATGAAACGAACCCGGGTCAACTACCTGGGAAGCAGCTATGCTCACCACTATACCACCAACACTTGTATTTGAAATACAAAAAAAATGTATTTGATACCTGACAGAATAAGTTCACAGAGATTTCAGATGAGCAAAAACACCACGATTTTCCTCCTCACAAACAAAGTTTAGATTGTTCTTGTCCACCAAAATACCCCAGTGTTACCACCTCAGCTTCCACGCTCCGAACCGTAGTTGGGAGTGAGCTGGTCTCGTACTAATTACTTGGCTCGTTGCAGGTAACTTGCTTGTCTAGTGGTCCAGGTTGACATAGCCGAAGCACAAACAGGGAGACGTTGGTTGGTTGCACGAAAAATGAACTCAGCTTTATTCCTTCAATGAATCCAACTGATTCGCACGCGGTCACACGTTCTTCCTACCCACAACCAGTGTTGGGCAAGTTACTCTAAATTAGTAACTTAGTTACAGTTACTAGTTACTGTTACTTTAAGTTACTCGCTACTTTCAAGGCAACTAGTTACTAGGGAAAGTAACTATTTTTTTTCTGAATTATCTTATTAATGTGTTAATGTGGCAAAGGACCTCCATAACTGGATAGTTAGGGAGGCTGCCAGTCCTCTGGCTTGCTTACACGTAAGTCCTATCCTACCACAAGCGCAATGCGCCACCTAGTGACCTGAACGTGTCATAGCAGTGTAGTAGTGTGAGTGCAAATGAATGAAATATTTCCATTGCTTCCAACTGTTTCCAACCCTCTACAAATGCACACACCAATTATTTTGGGGTTGATGTGGCATAGTGTTCGACAAAACAACTGTAAAATTTGATCATTGTACCCAGTATCACTACGATGAAGCAGTGGATCAACAAAACACAACATACAGTATGTTTTGAAACTTTTGATATATTTACTTTTGGCATATTTATTGTAGCCATTGAAACGGGTACAAAGTATAGTTTTGGCAGTGCAAAAATTAAACTGTGCCTCTGACCATTTAGCAACTGTAGGACTCAATAATATGGCAAAGCTGATACAATAGATGTTTACAATGTAAACACAGTGAGGTTTATCCGTTCTTTGTAACCTTAACTCAAAACAGCTAAACTCCACCAACTGGAGACCTCATCATCAATAATGATGGGCAAACTTAAAAGTAATTTCAGCCTCACATAGAGAAACTAGATAAATAAAAAGTACTTTCAGCCTCACAAACATAGTTAATGTTTAACAAAAATAATATTTGTTTTACTCTGGCCATTTAGATAAATAAAACAACTGATGAAATCAATAATGGTGGATAAAGAGCTTAAGTAGTCTATGTTAGTATGTCTATGTCTATATCAGTCTTTGTCCATACATCTCCATCATTTGTTTAGCTGTGTCTGGGTTATAGGCTTTGTAAAATCAAGCTTTCGTTGTTTGGGTGGAGTGGCTTCTCCTTTAGCGTCGGCGGAGCTGACGTTAGCAGCAGCATCACCTGTGTTACCTTCAGGGTCTTTTTTTTTTGGTAGATGCGTGTTGTTTCTGAAGATGTTTCATCAGATTAGAATTGCTAGTTTTTGATGTGGCTAGAGTTTTCGAACCTCCACATAGATGACAGGTCACCAAAATATTCCTTATGTCTTTTACCGTCAGAAAGGAAAAATGTGCATATTTCCATGAGAAATACAACCCCTTGACCGTCGTCGACTGCCGCCATTGTTTTAATTCATTTACTTGCGCGTCGCTGCGTCACATGACTCACATCCGCTTCACGTCCACCACGGAAACTGTAGTCCTGGGTTATGCACGTGAGGTAACGAGTAACGAGCCTGTTTAAATCGCAGTAACGATTAACGCGTTACTGATTTTGACAAAGTAATTAGTTACAGTGCTCGTTACCGCAAAGTAACGTAGTTACTGTAACGTGTTACTTAGTAACACGTTAGTCCCAACACTGCCCACAACACACCTGTTCTACTTCGTCACACCCATGTGCCACACAAACATATTTTCCCCAACATCCACCAGGGGGAGGCAGAGATTGCAACACTACCCCCACTCTGGAGAATGTTTAAATCCTTAACGTATCTCCAGAATCACTACACTCAGTGGCGTTTCTACATTAGGGGCAGGTGGGGCAGTGCCCCACCAGACCCACGAGATGGCGCTGTTGAGCAGAAGGCTCAATCCATTCCTACTTCGTGGCAAACTATTTATTTTTTTTTATATGCAAAGTAGCGTACATATTTGTGTGAATAAACTTGACTCACAAGCATTATTGCCTTGTTTTGGAGTAATTTGATTCGTGTGTTCTACTGCCTGTGTGCTTGCTTGAATGAACGTTATGTCTATATTTCCGTTTCCTGTTTCCGGAGGGGCAAAGACCCACGCTGCCCCACCGTTACCATAGAAACACCAATGAGCGCGAACCACACCGGCCAAAGTTAACATTGAGGCTAGGGGCAATTTCAAATTTGCCCCTAGACGTTAACTGCGTAATCTACGTATTCTACGTAATGTAGACTGGGATAATGCGAAACCCGCGAGAACTCTACCCCGAGACTAAGCAAAAAAAAACATACAGTGAGAGTGAGATCAGGAGTTACAGGAGACTTACAGAAGAGTTCGCTATCGGTAGATTTTACACAATTTTGAAAGAGTTTTTTAATTAATGAATAACAATGAATAACGTAGATTATTTGCTGAGGGTGCAATTCAGCACATTGCCGCAGGAAGAAAAATTAGAAATAAAACGTTTGGGACCACACAGACCAGACGACTTCATTCTGAACCAGCCTGGTGAGAAAACAAACCGAAATTTCAAGATGGAGTGGTTTGAAAGAAAGACATGGCTAACTGCGAGCACAACAAAAAGAGCACTGTTTTGCTTTCCATGCCTTCTTTTTGGAAATACCACTAACGCAGACTCAGTTTGGACCACTGATGGCTTTAAAGACCTGAAGCATCTGGCGGAAAGAACGGTAAAGCATGAAAGTAGCAAAGCTCATATCAATTGCGCCATGAAATTGGGACTATTGGGACGGGTAAACATCATGGCACAGCTGGACAGTGCTTATCAGCGGAGCATTTTAGAGCACAACAAGCAGGCGGAGGAAAACCGATATGTACTGGGGGGACTGATATCGTGCCTAAAGCTGTGTGGGAAGTGTGAACTGGGTCTGCGTGGTCACGATGAGTCAGCCGACTCTGTAAACCCAGGCATTTTTAGGTGCATTTTTGAAACGATGTGCGAGGGCGACACCAGGCTGAGACGTCACTACGATTCGGAGCCTACGTTCAAGGGGACATCAAGCACCATTCAGAACGAACTCCTGGATTGCATGTTTGAGGTCTACAGGTGTGAGGTGGCCAAGCAATTGCGGGACACCCAGTTTGTAGCTGTCCAGGCGGATGAGACCACTGATGCCTCATGCAAATCGCAAATGGTCATAGTCCTGAGATACATGGTGGACAGCAGCGTCACAGAGCGGTTTCTTGAGTTCATTGAAGTGAAGGACAAAACTGCCATTGGCCTTTCTACTGCTATGAAACATGTCCTCGACCCACTGGGACTGACTGACAAGCTCATAGCCCAAACCTATGACGGGGCAGCGGTTATGCGTGGCAGTGTAGGCGGCGTGCAAGTACTTATTAAGGAAAGCTACAAAAACGCAATATTTGTACATTGCTACTCACACCAGCTGAACCTAACTCTGCAGCAAGTATGTGCATCCAGGATCAGTGAGCTGAAGGTGTTCTTTGCTGATCTGTCTGGATTTGCCACGTTCTTCTCCACCTCACCGAAAAGAACGGCTGCTCTGGCAGACATCGGACAGGCGGATCCCGCGGCCACCCGGCACCCGATGGAATTTTAAAAGCAGGACCGTGAATGTGGTATGGGAAACTCGCGAAGATATACTGGAGTGTCTGGATAACATTCGCACTAAACCAGGATGGGACAAGGTGTCCATCAGCGAGGCATTCGGCCTCTCCATTCACCTGCGGGACCGTACGTTTCTCCAGCTGCTGGAGTTCTTTGCCAGAGTTATGCCAGAAGTGGATGTTTTGTATGGCATACTACAGAAAAGAGAGATTGACGCATCTGGGGTGAATCGTGCAGTGGAGAATTTCAAAGTGCACGTGAAAGAAATCAGAGAGAAAGCAGATGAGATTGGTAACCAAGCCAGTGAGGAGCCGGGCACATCAAAGCGCAGGAAAACAAATACGCCTGCCGTGATGAAGAGGCCTGTGATACGATGATTGCGCAAGTGGAGGACCGGTTCTCACAGAGTGACCATCTTATTGCCGCACAACTGGTGGACTGCACACTGTTCCCAAAGTTTGTTAAGTCATTCCCGGAGGCCCAACTCGCCTGTGCTATCAAGCTCTGGCCCACAGCTTTGATGAACGAGGGGAAGCTGCAAACTGAGCTGACTCTTTTTTACGGACACACTGAGCTGCACACAGGGAAATCTGCACTGTTGCTGTTCAAGGCCATTCACGACGACAACAACCTGCAAGAGGCCTTGTCTGAAACCTGCACTCTACTCAGCATCATCATCACAACCCCCATGACGTCTGCGGAGTCTAAGAGGAACTTTTCAACGCTGAAAAGGATAAAGACTTTCACAAGGAACACGATGGGACAGAAGAGACTGAACGCCCTCTCGTTGCTTTCTATTGAAAACACCTTCATTAATGGACTGCTGGATTTTAACGACAAAGTAATCGAGAGGTTTGCTCAAGCAAAGAACCGTCGAGCCAACTTCCTTTTTAAGTGATCGGCATTGGTGAGTCAAAACCTTTTTTTTTTTTTTGAGCTGAAGGAGATCGTCTTTTTTGTTTAATAAATTATGGAAGTTATTGAAGCTATGTGTCTGTCTAATTGTTTTACTTTAATGCTATATTATAGTGCGTACCATGTTGGCGCTCTGAGATTCTTTGGAACGAATAGTGCGTTTAAAATATAATGCAATATTATTATTATTATTATTATTATTATTATTATTATTATAGGCAACATCTTTGTGTCGTACTGAGCGCTAAAGCATGGGAAATGTATTTGAAATAGGATGTCTGCTCCCTGCTGGCACTCAAAATGCAGCCCATAGTATACCTGACTGGTCTATATACGTAGGCCTACTGTTATAATAATCAGCTACCTCTATTTTTGTGACGTAATATGACGTCATATAAATTTGCCCCACCAGAAACTTCAGGCTAAAATCGCCACTGACTACACTGTACACAGGAAAATATTAATTAGACAGTCATTATACAACCATCCCCAACCATAACATGTGTTTCCCACAGTCCCTAAAGGGGTCCTCTTCCAGTGGAAAGTTAAGGTGAAAAGGCAATGCACATAAACGTCAATTAAATCATATTCCATACTCCTTCTTTCGTACATGTAAGCAAATGGCACAAACACTTAAACATCCAATGGGAAAAATACGACTAGTACTATAACCACTCCACTTAACATTAGTGTAAGGTTACTACAGGGTGCAAGATTTTAAGTGCAAAAATAGGGCAATATTTTCTATTAAACAAATCACATTTTTCTTTCTTTCACATTGTTTTTCACACGCATGCTTATTAAGTGTCTTAACGGTTAACATACCCAGGATGCTTTAACAAAACTATGCGGCCCATTAGTATTCAAATTACTGACTTGTGATAGTAAACAATTATATTACACCGTTAAATCGTATAAAACTTTACATTTTTAACCTCAACATAGTCGAGTTACACTTGTAATAATACAATACTGGAAATACAATCTTTGCTATTGTCAATACTCAAACTCTTTTGGTTTGACAATACTGGAACTTTTTTTTCTCAGAGGAGGGCAGCGATCCGCCTACACCCAACCTCAGGCAACTATGCTCAGTGACCAATCCAGTAACCAAACATGTCAGGAGCTCTGCGGACCCTCCGGGGTCGATGCCGAGGGGTGGAGCTCAAAAGAGGACGAGCAGCTTCTCCCCTGGCCGTATGCGAGGTCCCAGCCTCCTCCAGTGAAGGCTCAGCGGAGTGGCAAGGAAGCTGGCTGCTGCTCAGTGATGGTGGTGGAGAGAAAAGGCCTGGAAGGGCCTCCACAACAGGGTCCTCCGTCTCTGGTGACGTGCCCCAAAGGTCGAGGGGGCTGATGTCGGTTTCTGAAGATCTTTGGTCTGCCGACGGGGGTGGTGCCTCCACTGGTGCCCACGTTTCAGCCTCTCGAAATATCCAGCCGTTGTCTAGTGCTGTCCTGGAATGGTAAGCTTTGAGTTTGTTGTGATGAACAACTTTCATCTTCATCCTCGGACCCTTTTTAATCCGGTAGACCAAGTCGTCCAGTACGCCCACGATGAAGTACGGACCCTCGTAGGAAGGCAGGAACTTCCGCACTTTATCCTTTACTCTCTTGGTGCCTTTGATTAGGAACCATACTGCATCACCGACTTTGTGTTGGACTCTACAAACATTTTTGTCATTTCTTCGGGCGGGCTTTTGCAGCACAGCTAGTGCAGGTGCGGCACCACAGAGTGACGTCATCCCTCATATTGTACCAGTAGTACCGGCCCTTGAGACGTGCGAGTGTCCTTTCTCCTCCGAAGTGGCAACCGACTGGGCCATCGTGCAATTGTTCCGTGGCTGAGGTGCGGTACTCTTGAGGCAACAGGATCTGTGGATAAAACACCTTTCCATCTGTGCAGTAGAATTTCCTCAGCAAAACACCGTCTTTCTGATAGAGCCTTTTCCACTGCAACCAGTAGGCTTTGGTGGCAGGGCTGTAGGGTGCTATGTCAGCCCAGGGTGACCTGCTCCTCCCCTTGTCCATCCACTTCCTCAATGGTGCTATATCTGGGTCAGCTTCTTGGGCACTGATTAACTGTTCTTGGGTCCAGCCACTGAACAGTTTGGTTTGGGCTGGCTCACTCACCCTGTAGACACCTGGTCGGAACAGAGAGCCACCTTGATCATCACTGAAAGCGTCCGCTACCCCCACCGGAAGATACTTAGACTCAACTGCGGGGCTGCCTCCATAGCTATCTTCAGGCACCACTACCCCCACTGGAGGTTGCTCTGCAGGAGTTTTCACAGCATCCTCTTCATCCTCTTCGGCCATGTTGCACGGAATCCCCTTGTGCTGGAGCTGGTTACTAAGGCTAGGCTCTGGCACTGTGCATGGGCATGACGTCCGGCAGGGTCTTCTGGAGAGCGAGTCCGCATTTTGGTGGTGTCTCCCTGGACGATGGATCACCTGGAACTCATACTCGGCTAGTTTTTCAAGCCAGCAAGCAAGCTGACCCTCAGGTTTCTTCATCCGAGTCAACCAGCGCAGGCTGCTGTGGTCAGTCCGTATGATGAATGATTTCCCTAGCAGGTACTGCCGGAAATGGGAGGTGAACTCGACAGCTGCCAGAAGTTCTCGTCTGGTGGTGCAGTAATTTTGCTCAGTGGCCGACATTCTCTTGCTCCCATAGGCTACCACTCTCTCCTCACCTTCTTGCACTTGGCAGAGGACTGCTCCGATTCCCCAGTCACTGGCGTCTGTGTCGAGGAGCAGTTGGCCACTGTCGAGGGGATAGCCCAGCACCGGCGCTGACGTCAACCGGGTTTTCAGCTGCTCAAACGCCTCCTGGCATTCATCCGTCCAGTTAAAGCGTGCATACTTTTTGGTGAGTTTGTGGAGGGGCTTTGCAACTGTGGCGAAATCTTTGACGAAACGTCGGTAGTACGAAGCCAGGCCGACAAACTGACGCACTTCAGAGACGTTTCGGGGTGCGGGCCACTCAGTCACCTTTTGGACCTTTTGGGGGTCAGTGGCGACACCTTTGTCCCGCCCCAGGACAATGATGTCATCGAGGTACACCAAACAGGTCTCCCACTGCAGCCCGGCCAGGACACGGTCCATGAGCCTCTGGAATGTGGCCGGCGCATTGCATAGTCCGAAAGGCATCACATTCCATTCGAACAGGCCCTTACGTGTGCAGAAAGCAGCGGCTTTTCGGGCTGCCAGTATCCTGATGTTAAGTCCAGCGTGCTGAAGTACCTGGCGGTGGACAATGTGTCTAAGGTGTCCTGGATGCCGGGCAGTGGGTAAGCATCCTTAATGGTCCTCTCATTTAAGGGCCTGTAATCGACACATAGCCGCGAAGTCTGGTCCTTTTTCCTTACCATAACGATTGGTGCAGCCCAGCTGCTGTTGCTGGGTTGTGCCACACCAGTGTCCAGGCTCTGCTGCACCTGCTGCTCTGCTGCAGTTTGTTTGTCTCCAGCCATCCTGCGTGGTTGCTGTTTCACAGGTGGAACAGGGGTGGTGAGGATATCGTGCTGCATGAGGCCAGTACGGCCAAGGTCAGTGGGCCCCGTGGAGAAGACGTCACTGTATGACCGTAGCAGGCGGGCCACCCTCTCATGGTCCCCCTTGGGCAGACTAGCACAGCTCTCATTATACAGGACCCGCAGGTGGCTGGGTAGAGAAGCAGAGACAGAGTTAATCGGTTCGGAGGCCAGTGGGGCGAGGGGTGGCTGGGGCTCCAGCTTTCCTAACACTGTTGCGGGTTGTAGGATCCCTGCCAAAACGCCTCTCTTCAACGTGACAGGTAAGGCTCCAGGATTGAAGACTCTGATGGGAACGTTGGTGGACCGCTGCACCTGTACGACGATGTGAGCCACTAGTACATGGTGTTTTTCGATGAATCCTTTAGCTGGGCTCAGAATCAGGTCTCCGTCGGCAGCATGGCGGAGGTGGGCGGTGCCGGGGACTACATATGTAGCGTGGCACAGAATGCAAACCCAAAGGCTCAGTCTGGTGCTACACATTTATTATTTGAGTTCCTGCAAAATGCAAGAAAATGAACTTGTCAGTGACAATGACTACACAGTACTTCAGTTGTACTCATCTGCAGGGAATCTCATTGTCTGACGTAATCAAAATAACAAAAATAACAATGCATAAAAATAAATCCATAACATTATACTATTGCCCACAAAATCAATACAATAGGACACAATGGTGAAATGCAGTTTAGACCCCTTCGTATTTACGGACAGATATTATAACAGTAAAACACCAGTTTCTTAATGAACCTTCATAAACGGCCATAACAGTTCCCAGAATCATAACATGAGCAGCGGGCTCCCTCGTAAGGGCTCATTGTCAAGGCATCCGCCACGTTCCCGTACCACCATCCTAACATGGCGGCCGCAACATCACATTAGCTGCTAACTGGCTAATCAAGACGGTGATGCGGTGAGCCACTCATAAACACCTTATAACATAACACAGTGTTATCATCATGCAGTGCAACCACTCTCCACTCCCCGTTCTAGCCTAATATCACCAGCTTACCTGCAAAATGCAAGAAAATGAACTTGTCAGTGACAATGACTACACAGTACTTCAGTTGTACTCATCTGCAGGGAATCTCATTGTCTGACGTAATCACTCGAGATTTTCACCCTGTTACTTTCCAGCAACTCTGCTGCTACTGTAGCGCATTTGCCACCTACTGGCGATATATGGGTAGTACACCTTCACAATTACACTAACAAATATGTATACTGTACACTGTATTTGAACTCAAAATAATGACTCTCTATCCGTAAACACATATGAACAGGTGGAAAATGTATACACACATTGAATTAAAGAGATACTCATTTAATGAGCGTCAACAGACTTATTGCGCCACACATACTCACACCCCGATTCCAACACTGTTGTGCGGGCCACTCTGACAATGTGCACCCGGGACTGATGGCTTGGGTTAAAACGAGGTACCCTCTCTCCGCATAGGGTTATCTCACGGCGACCATAGTCCAGCTGGGCACTCGTCTGATGTGGGAAAGGGTGCCCCAGGATAACCTCTGTGCTCTCTGCTGTGTCGGCCATGATAAAGTTCACATTGGTAGCTCGGCTCCCAACTCGTACTGGTAGGTTGACTTCCCCCAGCACTGCCAGATCACCGGGGCCGATGCCCTGCAGGACCTCCGCGACAGATGGCTCTATTTGGGGTCTGGACTCTGTGGGAATAGAGTTGAAGAGACGGAGGGCAACACATTCCACCGAGCACCAGAGTCAAGCAGAGCACACATTTCCAATCCATATATCAATATTGTAGCGTCACAGGGTTTGGGAGGAAGGGGCGGGCCTTCTGAGAGGGGGGTCCCGGGGGTTTCCTTCCGGGTGGGTGTGTCCGGTTGTTGAGTGTTCCGGTTGAGCTGCGCCTGTCTGTCCTTGTTGAGGAATCTAATAAAGCTCCTATGGACTTACTTCCCTCACTACCTCGCCTGTGGTCATTACAATATTTTAACACACGTCATCTTCCAGTACAGGTGACCACTATACCTGTGTCGGGTGCTGTGTTCTTATTGACTGTCCGAGCTTGCTGTCTGGGTCGACGGGAGAAGGGCAGTTTCTCATCATATGCCCTAGACCGGAGCAGTTGTGGCACTGAACATCCCCCATAGGCATTTTGACATTTGTGTCTTTCTTCTGGTGCCACTGCTGATTAAATCTTGGAGCCCTCTCTGGTGAGTCGATGGACCAGACAGCTACCCCCACTGGCTCCACACAAGCTGGCATGCTGTTATTTTCACGTACCGTGGCAGCTCTGGCTCTCTGATTTACAAAGCTGCGTTGGCCAGGCTGCATGAATTGTGTGACTGTTCTGGCGGCCCTCCTGGTGGTCTCATAGCTGTGTGCGATGTCATATGCTCTGGACAGGGTGCGCGGCTGCTTCTCCAGTAGTTTTTGCACCACCTCGGCATCGGCCAGGGCGTTTGTGAAGACCTCCACACTAATGGCGTCCTGCTCCAGCTCTGTACGGTCAGCATACACAATGGACACTTTCTAGTAGATATCATCCCTTAAGAGATGCAGTGCTTCATTCTGCCCCCTAACCCGCTGTCTCAATTCAATGCCGATGGCTGCCGCATGCTCGGAGCGCGGCCCGTATGCAGTCTCTATTTCAGCCACAATCCGCCGGTAGCCCCAGCGGTCAGATCTGGGATTTTTATGGACGATAGCTCCAGCCGCGCCATTCAGGCTGAATCTCAGTTGCACCGCCATTGTTGCATCTGACCAATGATTTGCCCTTGCACAGCTTTCGAACCGGTGAATAAAGTCTTTCCAGGAGCCCGTTCCATCAAAATGACCTGGCTTCAATATTGGAATTCTCTCTCTATATCCATAATGTTCATCGTCACTGTTGTCCATCGTTACAACATCTGGCATTTGTGTGTTGACCGTGGCGAAGGTTGGCGCTTCTCGCAGCTGACTGGCCGTATTGGTAGGTGTCGCGGTGTGGGGCATAGTTATCATCATAGCTTATTACTCCACAACGCTCCACTGTCTAGGGCATAGAGGGTGGAAAAGGTGTTGAAGTGAACTAAGGGAACAGTACGTGGGCCGGGGCAAAAAGGTTTTGTGCCGCACAATTCACGGGGGTGAACGGGTTAGATCGCTGGCTAGCGGCATGTAGGGTAAACGTTTGAGCATTGCTATTTTCCAACCCGCAAGGCAGGGTTGCCAACAGTCACGCCCCTGGCGTGACAGTCACGCTTTCACCATCAATCTCATGCTGTCAGGAAATGTCAGGCCAAAATAAAAAAATAATTAAAATTAAATAAATTAAAAAAAATCTCCCGTTCATTTTCTGTTGATGACTAGCAGCTGTAACATCTGCCTACAAAGTGATCGTGGCAGTATTCTCTGATCGTTGATTCGCTGAAAACCATGCACCTGATACGTCAGTTGCGTTTGAAAAGTTCAGAGAGAGTTCAGAGCGTATAGGTTCGGAGTCGGAGCCCACTGATGCGCGTTTGAAAGTTTGGATGACATTAATCAAGGTAAGCAGATAAAATAGCCTAACAAATCGAATAATCTATTGTCTAATACAATTGTGTGCCTTGTCACTACAGACGTAGCCTTGCTTAATCAGTCTAATTGTGTGCTGAGACAGTAAAGACTTAAACTAGTTGCAAACGTTTTCTCACGCGAGCGTTATGAGGGCTAAGTAATTGCTAAATAAAAGGCTCATGTGCAAATTACATTTTGTTAGATGAGCTTGCTGAAATATTTCAAAAGAAAAACGGATCATGGACATGGAGAGAAGAATCAAGCAGAGCTTCAGCAGGTAAGCTAGTCACATAATGATTTATGTTCAGTTGTTTGTTAGCAAAAAGAAAAATGTTACACTAGGCTACCTTTTCATTAAAAGATGGACAGTGTGCCCTCCACCTAATATGAACTTGTCTTACCAATGTTAGCACAAGGAAAATCCAGGCCTACATGTAATTTTAATGGAGATGTCATGATTAGGCTACCATGTCATTATAAGGCTGCAGGTTTTTTTTAACACAGCCTACCTGTTTAGATAGAGGAAAGAGTGGAGAAAGACAATGAAGAAGTGGTGATGTTGGATGATGATGATGAGGAGGAGGAGGGTGTGGTGGAGGAGGAGGAAGATAGCACAGAGCCCACAGTCAAGCAGAAGAAAATGGCAAAATCAGGGGCCGCTGCTTACAATTCCAAATTTAACAGTGCCTGGACCAAAGAGTGGCCTTTCATTAAACAGGGCACAACTGAGTTTCACTTTTGGTGTGAAGTCTGCCGGCACGAGTTGGAATGCAGGCATCAAGGCAAGGCAGATGTTCAGCGGCATATCACCAGAGAGACTTATATCAAAAAACAAAAAATCCTTGACAGTACCAACAAAATAGATAGATTTGTTTGAGGGCTGAAGAGATGAATTTGGACACTCAGGTGATAATTTGAATCCAATCATATGTGTGCTTTGGCTATGCATTTGCACATATTCTACCTCAGATAGGCTAGAAGGGCAGAGGTCAAAGTGGCAGTGACCCTGGTCAGCCACAATATTCCTATAGCCTTTGCAGACCACCTCAGCCCGCTATTTAAAGAATGCTTTCTGGATTCAAAAATTGCCAAAAAGTATTGTTCTGCAAGAACAAAGACATCAGCCATCATTAACAAGGCAATAAGTCCTTATTTATTGAACGAGCTGGTGCGCAACATGAGAGTAAAGAGTAAACCATTCAGTCTGTCGACAGATGGGTCCAATGATACAGGTGACTTTTTTTAATTATTTTCCCTCTCCCATTAGGCTTTTACATGATGCTTGAATCCAACATCTAATCAATACAACATATAATAGGTATAGAGAATGACAAGTTGTGCATTGCTTGAATTACTGCTTTACTGACGATAGCGGATTCAATCATTGTCTGATTGTGTAAAACTTGTGGCTTTTTCTTAAGGAAAGGCAAAGATGAATCCTTTGACTGTCAAAATCTGGGAGACCAATGGGTTAGCCCATAGATTTTTGGATATGGGAATAACAACTGGAGAAGGCTGTGGCACTGCGGCAACCATATTCAGCAAGATGGACTCTGTGTTGAAAGGGCACAGTATACCTTGGCAGAATTGCATTGCTCTTTCTGTTGACAATGCCAGCGTGAATATGGGAGACAGAAACTCTATCAAATCGAGGGTGCTGAAAGAAAACCCTTCAGTGTTCATCCTAGGTTGCCCATACCACATAGTGCACAACAATGCCTCTGCTGCTGGGGCTGTGTGCAGTGAGGTAAATTGCTCAATTGCCGTAGTCATAAAAGAAGCACTTGAAGACCCAGCTCTTCAGAGAGTACCTCCTCTCCTAACTTACAATTACTAGCACTACTTAGCAGTATTTATTTATTGTTACACTAATGTCTGTTGCAATGTAGCTTGAATGTTATTCTCCCTTGTAAGTCGCTTTAGATAAAAGCGTCTGCTAAATGACTAAATGTAAATGTCATAGCATTATAATGTTAAGTTGGTATTCCATAGGAAATCTGTCCCATTTGCATTAGCAATTTCTTCTTTAAAAAGAAAATAAATCCTTCCAGATCACAGGGTTCGATGTTGAGGACCTGGCAGTAGATGTGGGCTTTTGGTTCAAGGCTAGCACCAAACGCAAGAACATATTGGATGGTAATTCACTGATTTCATTTCCCAAGATCTAGTTTACATACAGATATAGTAATTCATTAGTTTTTTCTTTAATCATTGCACTGCTTGTTTGCTGTAATCTACATTTTTCATCGTCACAGAATTCTGTACGTTTTGTGACACAAACTACATGGAGACACTGCTGCATGTGAGCACAAGATGGCTTAGTTTGGAGATGGTGGTCAGTCGGATTCTACGTCTCTATAATGCCATCAACAGTTATTTTGGAAGCATCCGTAAGTAAAAGCCTAGTTTGGATTTTGAAACCTATTTGATGAATGATGTATCCATCTAATGTAACAATGTATCAGTTTTTGGTTTGTCACAAGTTCACACAGTGCCAAGGAATATGAGAATGTTTCAAAATTATTATTTATTTGTTTTGCTGTGCCTGTTCTTTAACTCCAAAGATGAGAAGCAAGCCAGGTGTGTCCGGCTGCATGAATCGTTCCAGGACCCAATGACGGAGATCCATCTCTTATTCTACCAGTCGACACTGATAACATTCACACATTTCAACCTGCTATTCCAGCGGCAAGACCCTTGTGTCTATCTACTTCATGAACAAGTACATAGCACTTATTGTTGCATTTAGTTTGTTATTTGTAGTTGCACTCACAAATGTATAAAACATTATTTGTCTACTATACTATTCACTTCACTATTTTAGAGTTCCTTTAGCCCTGTGCCTTAAGTAATTGTATGAATAGATCATTTACAAGGATGTATATTTTTTTGGGGTAATGTCTGAGAGTCCGTATTTTCGATAACCTAATACTTTTACTTCTATTTGTGTATTCAAGATCACGTTGTTCGTCAAGAAACTCCTGTCCAAATTCTTGAAGCCAGGAGCTTTTAGAGGGGTCAATGTGGACACAGTGGACCTCAGGGATGAGGAGAGCCAATTGCCAGGTGAATATTAGGAGTGACAAAAACCAAGGTTTTATATAATGTTTGCATTGTATGCAGGTCTTCTGTTACTCTAAGCACTAAATTATCCATACATGCCTTTTAGATTCTCAGCTTGGTGTTGGCTTCACAACGAGGACAACATTAAACCGCCTTGTGGAAGCAGGTGATGTCTCCATGGACTCAGCTAAAAACTTCCATCTCGCAGCCAGGAGCTTTTTTGTGAAGGCAGTCGAGTACGCCACAGCTAAGCTCCCTTTACATGACCCTGTGCTGGAGCATTCAAAGTTCGTGGACTTCAGACAAAAAATGGATACCACCTTGGATGATGTGCTCTACTTTGTTCATAGGTATGTATGCAACCATCTAGACTATAGAGTGATATTGGTTTATTCTGTTTCTCCTGTAAAGAGACTTTTCTCAAACCAGTATATCTCTGTTTAGATTCAACCATCTCCGGCCCTACAACCAACCAAGGGAGCAGGACCAGCTGAATGACGAGTTCCTGGAGTTTCAAATGATGGAGAAGGAAGATATACCTGCATCCATCTGGGGGGAAGCGGTCATCCGGAAAAATGAGGATGGGGAGTACCACAGGATGGACCACCTATGGGTATATCTTGGAAATCTTAAGAATCGGGCAAGTGGCACTTTTAAATTCCCCAAATTATTCAAGGTGGCCCAGATTGTGTTGAGCATGCCTCACTCAAATGCAGATGCTGAGCGAACATTTTCATTGATTGGCCTAAACGAGACTGACACCAGAAACAGACTGTCCCTTGAAGGCACCCTGTTGTCAATCATGACCATGAAAATGAGCAGCCTTGAACCCTGCTTCAGATACGAACCTCCTGCAGAGGTTGTGAAGCAGGCCAAAACTGCCGCTGTGGCATACAACAGGCCTAATTTGTGCCTGTTCTGAGGAGTACACACACACACACACACACACACACACACACACACACACACACACACACACACACACACACACACACACACACACACACACACACACACACACACACCCCTGGGGAGCTGGGATAACTATTGTGTCCCTTTTTTGTTTTTGAAATTTCTGTCTTTATTTGAGATGCCTGTCTTTATTTTGTAATAGTGCAATCAATAAATTAATTTTGAAAAAGCATTTCCATTCTATAACTTTTTTTCATAAATGAGGGTTTATATTAAGTAAACAAGGACTATTTTGTAAAAAAAAAATAGGGTTAGGGTTGTCAAATTTTTTGCCGCTCACACTAATATTTTAGAGTCTCACTCCAGCCAAAGTTGGCAACCCTGACTTTACATTAATCTGGTACGTAACGTAATATGTTATAACAACTTCTAAATAATATTACTGTACACATTGTAAGAGCCATCTGGCAGGTCAGCGTCACAATGAAATATCTCTATATATATATAAATACAAATTCCCCTCATTAATCGATACTCTCGGACTACTATCTGAAGGGGGATTAGTATTGTCTCAGTTAAGAGTTGGGAAACTGAGTTTACGTGGGTTAAACCCACTACACTCATTACAAATGCTCATTAATGTTGATATGAATAATGCTGTTAATATAACATTATTATTATATAGGTTTGATTATTACTACATTACAATATAACTTATACTAGCTACTGTTACTGTATAATCATATATTACTATGTAATATGCATTATTTTTTGCAGTGAAAAGAAATCATTAATACCATCAGCTTCTTCCCCGGAAAGATGACGGTGTCATTTAGGAAGGGACCATTGGGCCATCTGCGGCAGGACCCATCCACTGAGGCCATGAGGACAAAACACAATCCTGGGCTTCAGGTCAAGGGTCCCGCTCAGAAACATGACCTAGTGAAGACCAGTGCTCTCACTGTGGTCTTCCAGCAAGGAAGGGATGTGTTGGACCGACAGGAGGTGATTGGAGAGTACCTGCTGCAGTTCGGAAAGTACCAAGGAAAATCTTTCAAGTGGCTCCTAGAGAACGATGTTGGCTACACCATCTACCATATGAAAAAGGTAGACAAGGAGGAGAGAGACGGGACCTTCAACCCAGAGGAACACAGTAAGGACAGCCTGCTGTCTTTTCTGGACTATGCCAGGAGCTTCCAGGAAATCCAGGACCTGAGGAAATACCTGATCTCCAGGAAGCCTGCTGAACCAGTGGCGTCAGAGGGGGACAATATTGTCGGCTTTGGTCGCAGGGCCAAAACCACCTGGAGGCAGATCTGGGAGAGCAGGGCGGATGGTTATGCTGCCTACATTTTACAACAAAAGTGCATAAAAAACAGTAAGATGTACCACCTGCAGCAGTACATCCTCAAGCAGGAAAGGACTGACTCCTGTCCACCACCTGCAGAAGGCTCCACCCCATCTACTGCCTCCACATCAGGCACTCTAGGTCAGTTCACAACAATATTCAAATACGGATTTCATGATCATTTAATGTACCTAAAACACAATGAATGTTTTGTTTAATCTCCTAGTGATGGAGGAGGACGAGGAGCAGGAGACAGATGTTGAACCTGTCTCCATCTGTATTTGACACCGGACTAAGTAGGTGGATCATAAAGCGTGAAACATAAAATTACTTTTTTTAACTCCTTCTGTACGTGATGGTCTGTTCTGATGTTTGTGTTCTCTTGCTCTCCCACTAACCAAAGGAATTAACATGTCAACGATGATGGTGTTTTGTGTTGTATGCATGCTTCATTTAAGCTGTCGTAAATGTGTGAGGAAAATGACACTGATTGTTTTCACAGCTCACAGGACGAAGCCACCAGCTACTGCTGCTAGACCTGCAGAGCCGGATGACCCCACTGCGACTGCTGCGTCTATGAAAGGTTATTATATTTGTTTCCTTCCCACTTCATCCTGGATGTCATTCAGATTGCATGACATTTATGTGTTTTCCTTTTAATCCCATAGCCACAGCGAAGGCCCTGTTGCCGGTCCCTGCCCAGCTGCTCGCCACTGCCCGAGAGCTCGGGATAAAAGAGCAGGAGCCCGATGTGTTGAAACAAAGTATGACAGTAGTGCTCTTATTACCTCCAGTGTATCGCACATAAATATCAGTTTCATTCTGATTAATCACATTTTCATTATGTTATATATAGTGCTCATGTGTTGAGTTTATCTCAACTTTTGACCACTTTTTTCCAAAGCACAGTCTCCCGCAGTCCTTTGGAGTCTGTGATAAGAGCAGGTCCATCTCTTCATAAAAGTAAATGTTTTATTTTCTTAAATGCTCTGAGAAATAATATCTTAAGCACATGTTGCCAACACTTTCCTGTTTGTATCTCACCATCCTAGATACATCTTCCCCACAGTATTGCCCCTGTGGAAGCACAGGGAGCCACTGTCCATGATGAAGGTAAGAATTTGTGACACTGGTTTAACCATGTCATTTATATAGAGCTCGATTTTATTTCCTTGTACTGTAGTGTTATATCTCTGTGAACTTATACTGTAGTGTTTTATGTGTTTGTGTTTTACAGCTCCACCATGTCCTGCGCCTCCTGCCAGGCAGCCAGCAGCCCCAGGCTACAATTAGGATGTTGCACAGTGGAACTGCTCCCATCAGCAGCAGATCTGGATGAAGATTGAGCTTGAGACATTGGGTCTGTGGCCAGGGTCACGTCCAGTGCGTCATCTAATGAACATGATTTCCCTGTGGCGCTATCCACCTCAGCCTGAGCTCATAGACTCAATTACTGCACTGCCTTCGCCCAAATATTTTCAGCTCCACCCATTCTTTATTTGGAAGCTGTAGCATGCAATCATGGAGAGGGTGAGGAATAATTTTGTCCTGCCCTGCCTTCATGGTTGTCCAAACCCTCAGGTAGCTTCTTCTGGTGTTGGACGGCCCAGAGTGATCATCGGCACCAGTGGTCAGTACTATCTCTTCGCTTCACGGCTCACCTGTAAAGCCTGTAAGAGGTACTGGCATGCTGACAAACCCCAATGGCTGGAGATGTTGCCAAAGCGCTTCAATAACATTGTACCAGCCTTCCTGATGCACAAAAAAGCCATCTGCAAATTGGTGATGGATGAGCTGAGACGCAGTGGCAGATCTCCAGAGGACATGTCCAAGCAGCTGACAGAGGCGGTCCATCTTAAGTATGAGCGAGCTCACCTGGCCTACCTGCTGAGTGTGTAGAACATCAGGGATGCTGAGGAAGGAGTCTACGGCCAGAAGACCATCACTGGGCACCTCAGACAGGCAGACACTCCAGCATCATTCGGGGGGTATTCAGATGCTGATGGCTGGCGGGGAGTGTCTCTTTCTTCGCACTACCTGGTCAACTGCCTGGTCCAGGAGTATCAGAGGCAGAAGCAGCTCCTCACATTACTGCTGCAAGGGACCTTTGGACAGGCACTGAGGTCCGATCACACACGGAAAGTGGCGAGGAAGATCGTCCTGTCGTCTGGCACCATGTCTTCCTACGCCATCATGAATGAGAACTGGATGATTCTGAGCTGGGTGATGCTGCAGTCAGAGAGTGATCGATCCCTTCATCCGGTGTATGAGGGACTGGCTCAACGCTACACTGCGGCTGGAGTGGAGAAGGCAAGCTGCCACTGGCTGGACAGGTATAAAGTGTTTATATTAAAAAATTTACTAGACTTACATAGGTTTGTTTTAGTTCATCCATTTATTCCATTTTGCACAGTTTATTGTGTCATCTGACTAATCTGAGTTACAAATATAAAGAAATAGAATCTTAAAATAGAATAGAAAGATATTATTTTTTAAATATTGTAAATAGATTAATAGTCTATAAGTATTTCACCAAAAAAAAAAATATTATTCAACTGTTATAAAATGTGTTTTTAATGTTTTAGGAACTGCTGTGCTGCCTTCAAGGTCCTGGACACCAGAGCTCAGGAGCACCTGTCATGGGACTGCTGGAAGACCACAGAGGCCACCTCTGGAAATCTCGCCAACGCAAGTGCTGCAAGGAGCAAGTTTAATATAGACATTAGCATCAAGTTAGATGCTAACTTTCATTGTATGCGCCGGCTTACCAGAGAGTGTGACAGAGCATCATCCTCTGTACAGCTCTTTCTGCCAGTTCCTCTCTGCAGCCTTTCTCGTTGTGGACCAGGGGGATCTGGAGAGGCTGAAGGGACGCTTAAACCTTCTGTGGAATCTCTCCTGCTAATCCAACCAAGCAGCACATGAGAGATCACTGCAGGACAAAGGTGCCAATGCCCAGAGAACTGCTGCAGAGAATGGAAGACGTCCTCCATCATTTCCACCTGGCAAAGGACGTGAATGATGTGCTTCTCTATAAGGCCTCCATGTTCAAGATGTGGAGGATTCAGCTTAAGCTCCAGCCTATGTTAATTGTCTAATTTGTCTAATTAATATGCTTACTGTTTGAGTTGTGTTTGGTGTGTGTAAAAATGACTTATATGTGCTTGTAGCGGAGTTCCTCATGTTTAATTTGATATGACTATTTCTACATAATAAGGGCAGTGTTGCATGCCTTTTGCTGCGAGAGTGATCACGGTCTTCCCAAATCTGGGGAACCTCGAGTTTAAGAGGCTGCTTGAGTGACCCTGAGGTGGAGGAGGGGATCCTCTACAGGTACGGTGGCACCTTGCAGCTCAATTACACCAAGGGCGAAGGAGCGGCTGTACCTGTTTGGATCCCTGTTAGAGGCACATCTCAGCAGGAGGGCTTCCAATGTCACCAGGCCCAGAGGATGACAGGCAACCGGGTGTCCACTGAGCTCTTCCAGGCCCAGGCCATGACTGGAGTGGTGCGCTGGAACTTTCAGAGGCTTGTGGACATGAAACAGCCTGATGTGGACCTGCCAGCTAAGTTTGACCCTGCGCTCATTTTGGAACTGAATGCAGCCTGTCAAAGGGTGACAGGAGTGCCAAAATATCCAACCCTGCACATAACAAACAGGGACACAGGGGAGAGATTCGGTCTGCAGTATGTGGAGCTAGGCTGTCGTCCTTTGGTTTTAAACTGGGACAAACACAGGACACAGCACAACACCTCTGCTGCTGTAACCGTGGAGACACAGCTGCACTCCTCTGCCCAGGATGAAGTGCATGACATTTCTGCTGCTGTAGCAGGCACAGACTCTCAGGTAATTGAGATGAATCACACACTGTCAATTTCCTATCCACTGACAGAATGACTCAATCATTATATTTGATGCTGTATTTCAGGAGACCAGTGATGGCACTGCCCAGGACAACCCAGCGGGAGCAGTGCCGATCCTCCATTTCCAGCCACCTATACCAGCATCTGCCACAGCCAAAGAAGAGTCTCACCCTTTGATGGATACAGGTTACCCACCTACCATTCCTCATGCACAACAGTTAACTGTTAAAAACAACTTCACACATGGCTACTGTATACAATTAGGCTGTAATAATAATATAAACAATATAATAAACATATGCTTTATTCCTTAGACCTGCGAGGGGTAGCGCCACTGCCCATATCCTCCTCTCCTCGAGCCGCCCACACTGGACCCATTAAGACGGGAGGCCTGATTCAAGTCCTGGACCATGGCCGGTGGTAGCCCCCATGAGAGCAGCCATCGATGGGCTTCTGGTTAAACACCGTGGAGCCAAGGGTATTCGGAAGAGGGTGGATGCAGAAAATGCCGCCATGGTGCAGAGGGCGTGCGCTGATCCCAACAGCCTCCTTCATCCTACCACAGGCCAACATATCTCCAGATATCTAAAGCATCTGGCCAAGCTGAAGAACACCAGCTCCTCTCTCAACACTAGCCCAGAGAAGGTTTTGGAAACTCAGCAGCTGTGGCAGAGTTTGACCACAGGCAGCCGAACAGTCTGTGTACCCGTCACAACCCTGCCTCCTGCAACCGTCAACCCTCCAGCTGTGGCTCCCCCACCGGAGGAGTTGCTGAGCCGGGCCACAGTGGAGAAGATCGTGACAGAGATCCTGCAGAAACAGCAGCAACAACCACAGCAGAAGAAAAAGGTGCCCAGAAACTGTTTGTCCTGTGGTCAGCCAAAGTCCAGGTACCTTGGCGATGGATCCACTGTTCACTTTTTTTTTTCAGTCCCCTGAGGTGAAGTACTTTTACTGCTCCACACGGGTCTTTAAAATGTATAGAGATGAAGGCCTCAAAGAACCCAGGATGTCTTTTGAGGACTTTGCTGCCTCCCCCTTTTTTGCCAGGCTTATATTCAATATTTCAAGATACCTGACAGAATAAGTTCACAGATTTCAGATGAGCAAAAACACCACGATTTCCCTCCTCACAAACAAAGCTTGGATTGTTCTTGTACACGAAAATATCAATATATCAATCACCCAGTATCAATCTTTCATGTCCTGACATTTGTAAAAGAAGATCCATGCATTGGCCGAGAATCGAACCCGGGTCAACTGCTTGGGAAGCAGGTGTGCTCACCACTATACCACCAACCCTTACGTTGAATAATTCAAATGACACCTGACAGAATTAGTTCATAGAGATTTCAGATGAGCAAAAACACCACGATTTTCCTCCTCACAAACAAAGTTTGGATTGTTCTTGTCCACCAAAATATCCCAGTATTAATCTTTCATGTCCTGACATTTGTAAAAGAAGTTCCATGCATTGGCCGGGAATCAAACCCGGGTCAACTGCTTGGGAAGCAGCTATGCCACCAACGCTTATGTTCAATATTTCAAATGATACCTGACAGAATAAGTTCAGAGATTTCAGATAAGCACAAACACCACGATTTTCCTTCTCACAAACAAAGTTTGGATTGTCCTATACCACTAAAACTTCTGAGTATTAATGGTAAAGTCCTGAGAGAAGCTCAACGCATTGGCCAGCAATCAAACACAGGTCAACCGCTTGAGAAGAAGCTATGCTCACCACTATACCACCAACACTTTTGTTCAAAAATGTATAAATGATACCTGAAAGCATTTTCGGTTTCAAAGAGCAAAAAAACAAAAAAAAATCTTTCCCATGAACAGAGTTTGTATTGTCTTTTACCACTAACACCTCCCAGTATCAATCGCCAAGTCCTGAGATTTGTTAAAGAAGTTCAATGCATTTGCCGGGAAACAAACCCGGGTCAACTTCGTGTGGCGCATTAATGCTCATCACTATACTGTCGCGTTCTTGAAGAAAGTATTCCAATCCGGATCACTTTATTTGTTAACCCTTATAAGGTGTTCGGGTCTGTGGGACCCGTTTTCAGTTTTTAGCTTAATCAAAGTGATACAAATAATTATTTTTTTGAACGAAGATTCATTGGCTTTGGCTCATTTTCTGTGAGGAACATGAATCAGAAAACATTTTCAATGACCCCCCCCCCCCTGTATACCCCCCCATCACATTTATATTACACACAGGGTGTTCGGGTCCAATGGACCCGGAGCTAGTTTAAGTGTGGAAATCAAAGGTCCTGTGCACCCTAATTTTCCCTTCCTCCTCTCTGTGTGTGTGTGTGTGTGTGTGAGAGAGGAGAGTAAAGCAGGTTCTAGTACCCTTGGTGCGAGAACCCACAGTGGGCGCCCACTGTTCCCGCACAAGGTCTCAAAATTGGAGAACCCAACACTATCTTCACCCATATTCCCACACATTTCACCCTCTGACTTGCGGGAACCAAGTTTGGGGACCTGACACTATAAAAAGGCTCTGTCAGCGTCTTATCACGTTGCCATCTTATCACGACTGATCAAGATGGCAAAGCAATTCTCTGTTCAGACTGCCTTACAGATGTTTTTTGAAGAGACAGAGGGATTTGATGGTGATGCAGAGGAAATAGTGTCAGAAAGTGAGGACAACATTTCCGAAAATTCTGAGTCTGACACTGAGTTTGAAGAGGAGGATCAGAATCAGCCAGCTCCCAAACGTAGAAGAGCCTCAGGGCTAGCCCTTCAGCAGCCAGGACAAGCCTGCGAGCAGCCAGCCCCAGGACCATCCCATGAGCAGGCAGGACCAGCCCGCAAGCAGCCAGCCCCAGGACCAACTCGCAAGCAGCCAGCCTCAGGAGCAGCCCGCAAGCAGCTAGCCCCAGGACCAGCCCGCCAGCAGCCAGCCCCAGGACCAGCCAATGCGCAGCAAGCCGCAGGACCAGCCGGTGAGCAGCCAGCCATAGAACCAGCCATTGAGCAGCCAGACATTGGACTAGACTGTCAGCAGCTTGCAAATGACAACATATGGATGTCAAAAAATGGCAGAATTGAATGGTCTACCTGCTCAAGAAATGAACCCCCCCGCATGGCTGCCAATGTGATTCGGATGCTACCAGGACCTACACGCTTGGCAGTCACTCATGCACAAGACATCAAGTCTTCTTTTGACCTTTTCATGCCATCCCCTATCAAAAGAATCATCCTGGATTGCACCAATTTAGAAGGGAGCAAAGTTTTTGGAGAGAGGTGGAAGGTTATGGACGAAACCGGTTTGGATGCTTACTTTGGGGTTCTCATCCTTGCTGGTGTTTTCAGGTCCAATGGGGAGGCCACTGAATCCCTTTGGGATGAAGAAACTGGCAGAGAACTTTTCCGGTCGACGATGTCTCTGGAAACGTTCAAAATAATTTCCAGGACCATCCGTTTTGATGACCGTGATGATAGACCAGCTCGACGGCAAAGAGACAAGCTAGCTGCCATCAGGATGGTGTGGGACAAGTGGGTGGCCCATCTCCCCCTGTTTTACAATCCTGGGCCAAATGTCACAGTTGATGAGCAGCTGATGCCATTTCGGGGCCGCTGCCCATTTCGGCAGTATATACCATCTAAGCCTGCCAAGTATGGAATTAAGATTTGGGCTGCCTGTGATGCTGCGTCATCTTATGCATGGAACTTGCAGGTCTACACAGGGAAACGCCATGGAGGAGCCCCTGAGAAAAATCAAGGCATGAGAGTGGTCCTCGATTTGGCTCAAGGACTTTCTGGACACAATATCACATGCGACAATTTCTTCACATCACACGAGCTGGGACAGGAGCTGCTAAAGCGGAAGCTGACTATGTTGGGAACAGTGCGCAAAAACAGGACTGAGCTCCCTCCCCAGCTGCTGAAAAAAGAGGACAGGCCTGTCCAGTCATCGAAGTTTGCATACACGGCTGACACGACCCTGGCATCGTATGTTCCAAAGAAAGGAAAAAATGTGGTGCTCATGAGTACACTGCACAGGGACGGGAGAATCTGTGGCCAGGAGCATCAAAAGCCCGAAATGATCATGGACTATAATGCCACAACAGGAGGGGTGGACAACCTCGATAAGCTGGTGACAGCTTACAGCTGCAAAAGGAAGACCCTACGATGGCCTCTGGTGATATTTTTTGATATGTTGGATATCTCCGCGTACAACGCCTTCGTCATTTGGAGAGCCCAAAGCCCAGAGTGGAATAGGGGAAAGCTGCAGAAGAGGTGTCTCTTTCTCGAGGAATTGGGGAAAACGTTGGTGAGACCTCACATTGCAAGGAGACGAAACCTTCCAAGAACTCCAGTCTCTGCAGCCATTGTGAGGAGGATTCAGGAGGAACATAATGGTGCCCTATCCTGCCAAATTACAGAACCACCATCTGCAGAGCCTGAGGTAAGTGCGTGACGAGGTTGTAGTATAATAATTCATGTTTCTGAGAAGAGGAGTGTTAGTAAATATCCTTATCTTTTCATTATTCTAGATTGTGGCCGGCAGCACCAAAAAGAAACGCTGTGAAGCGTGTGGACCCATGATGGACAGAAAAACCCAATATACATGCAAGCAGTGCAAAAAATACATATGCAATGCACATACAGTGAGACTCTGCCCCTCATGTGTGGTATAGTCTGATATAAGTATAATTGTCATGTTCAAATGCCTTAATTTGTTGTTCAGACAGATGTTATTGAGTATGTTTATGTTTCCCAGTTATGCCTGTTTATGATGCATTTCCTTATTTTGTTACATTTTAATAAAAAAATAAAGAAAAACGAGTGGCACCTCTATTCATAAATGTGATTTAACAAATGGAAAGGGAACAAATTTAACATATGTGTTGTTTATATTTCTTGCAATTGGGTTGAAGTAACCATCTGGTGAGTATTTAAAAAAAAAAGTTTGATTATGTTGAATTAAAAGGCAATGGGTCCACCAGACCCAGCAGCACCTCCTGTGTAACAAAAATACAAACACCCTATGAGGGTTAAAGTATTTCAGTATGGTAACTATGAAGCAAAAGGAGGTGAATTGTATGGACACTCGCGTGGCGACAAACAGCAGGCCTCTGTACCCAACTCCCTAGTATGGACTGTCGGATGTTTCTAATCTCGTTGGCTCCAGGCCCTGCTTTAATACCGAGTAGGCGTGGCCTACTTGACGTATTGGCTCCGCCCTCTTCACCTGTCTAAAGGTGAAGGCATCTGTTGCTGTAGTTATTGCAGCTGTAGTTATTACCTACTTCCTAGTGGCTATGTGTGGGCAGTTTGTGTGTTCGATTGTACTTCCTAGTCTCTATGTGTGGGCAGTTTATGTGTTCGATCCTACTTCTAAGTGGCTATGTATGGTAATTACGGCTTATTTGTTCGACCCTACTTCCTAGTGGCTATGTATGGTAGCCCATGTGCTTAAAATACGTAACAATACCAAACACTCTTGTTCAAGAACAAATACGTGATTCCTAACAGCATAAGTTCACAGAAGTTTCAGAAGAGCAAAAGCACCTAAATGTTCCTTCCCATAAACAGTTTGTATTGTCTTTTACCACTAAAACCTCCCAGTATCAATCGCCAGTCCTGAGATCTATTAAAGAAGTTAAATGCATTGGCAGGGAAACAACCCCGGGTCAACTTTTTGTGACTGAGCAATGCTCATCACTATACCAGAGACACTCTTGTTCAAAAACAAAGAAGTGAATCCAAACAGCTTAAGTTCACAGAAGTTTCAGAAGAGCAAAAACAGCAACATTTTCCTTCAAAGTTGTTGCGTTCTTGAAGAAAGTAGTCCAATCCGGATCACTTTTAACTCACTTTATTTGTTAAAGTATTTCGGTATGATAACTATGAAGAAAAAGGAGGGGAATTATATGGCCACGCGTGTGAGCGACAAACAGTAGGCCTCTGTATCTAACTCCCTAGTATGGACTGCCGGATGTTTCTGATCTCGTTGGCTCCAGGCCCTGCTTTTAATACCGAGTAGGCGTGGCCTATGTGACGTATTGGTTTCGCCCTCCTCACCTCTCTAAAGGTGCTGCCCTCTGTGGCTGGAATAGTTATTGCAGCTTATATGTCGGGTCCTGCTTCCTAGTGGCTATGTGTGGGTAGCTTTATGTGTTTAAAATACGTAACAAAGTTTAGATTGTCTTTTGCCACTAAAACATTCCTATATCAAACCTCCAAGTCCTAGCCTGGCTCCGCCCACCTAAGTACATCCGCTCCAGTGTTAATTTTGTCAGCTATTTTAGATTTAGTCTTAGTCTTTAGACGAAAATGCTTATTAGTTTTAGTCACATTTTAGTCATTGTTTTCCTTCGTAGTTTTAGACTAGTTTTAGTCGACCAAAAGTCCTTACATTTTAGTCATACTTTTAGTGAAAATGTTTTCTCTTTTTCAACTAAATTAAATTAGGCTACCCCCAGGGTTCGAGTTAGGTGGGAGCTGAGCTCCCATAGAGAGAGGTCTGGCTCCCATGAAAGCAGCAAACTCAAATATCTGTGGGGGTCCCTGAAAATACAGCAGCATAATATTCTAATTACAAATAAAGCAATTTTCCCTTCCAAAAATATATATATACACATATAAATTTAAAAAAAGAAATTTCCAAACCGCAATCAGTCCATTTTTATCTCCATAGGAGTAGTCAAGTGGCCGCCATAAATTCCAGAACAGCTTTTACAGTCCCAGGCTGGTTCTCGATGGGACCCAGGAGGCTCCTCACTATAACAGGTGTTGTGCCTGTTACGTATTTTAAACACATAAAGCTACCCACACATAGCCACTAGGAAGCAGGACCCGACATATAAGCTGCAATAACTATTCCAGCCACAGAGGGCAGCACCTTTAGAGAGGTGAGGAGGGCGGAGCCAATACGTCACATAGGCCACGCCTACTCAGTATTAAAGCAGGGCCTGAAGCCAACGAGATCAGAAACATCCGGCAGTCCATTCTAGGGAGTTAGATACAGAGGCCTGCTGTTTGTCACTCACACGCGTGTCCATACAATTCCCCTCCTTTTGGTTCATAGTTACCATACCAAAATACTTTAACAAATAAAGTGAGTTAAAAGCGATCTGGATTAGACTACTTTCTTCAAGAACGCAACATTGCCCACCGCTGCATACAGCCGTACCCTCTCTAGAGCGAGTCCTGCACACTCCATCAGGACATGTTCCACTGTTTGCTTTACGCCACACTCCCCACACAGTCCATCCTTATGTTTCCCAATGTTGTGCAAGTCCCATGCAAGCCCACAATGCCCCATCCTCAGTCTGGTCATCATGACTGTGTGCCTCCTTTCTTTTCCCAAAAAACCCTGGCTCTTTGTGACTGTTTCCTGCAAGCTGTAATAATGCCTCCCCTTCTTTTCCCGATCCCACTCCTCCTGCCGCACAGCCATGATATTCTTTTTGATGATTGACCTACACTCAGTTAACCTCAGCCTCACTTTTGACCTCTTCCCTTCTTAAAGCCCTTTTCGCTGCCCCATCAGCTAGCTCATACCCCTCTATCCCCACATGAGCTGGGACCCACATGAACCCCTCTGACTCTCCCGCCTGCTCAATCCTGCACATCAGGGTAAGAAGCTCCACCATGAGGTCCGACCTGGCTCCAAGCCCTCCCTCCCTCAATGTCATCAGCAATGATGAAGAGTCAGGGCATATCACAACTGGCCCTGGCCTGACCTCCTCCACCCACTGCATAGCCCAGATTATTGCAAGCAGCTCTGTGGTATAAACTGAAACCCCCTCAGACAGTTGCTTATGTTATGTATTTTAAGCACATAAACTGCTCCCACATAGCCACTGTTGCGTTCTTGAAGAAAGTAGTCTAATTCGGACCGCTTTTAACTCACTTTATTTGTTAAAGTATTTCGGTATGGTAACTATGAAGCAAAAGGAGGGGAATTGTATGGACACACGTGTGAGCGACAAACAGCAGGCCTCTGTATCTAACTCCCTAGTATGGACTGCCGGATGTTTCTGATCTCGTTGGCTCCAGGCCCTGCTTTAATACCGAGTAGGCGTGGCCTATGTGTCATATTGGCTCCGCCCTCCTCACCTGTCTAAAAGGTGCTGCCATCTGTGGCTGGAATAGTTATTGCAGCTTATATGTCGGGTCCTGCCCCCCTTGTGGCTATGTATAGTAATTACAGCTTATGTGTTCGATCCTACTTCCTAGTGCAGGGATGCCGTGGTGGCGGCCCGCGGGCCGGATCCGGCCCGAATTGACATCACATTCGGCCCCGTTACATCAGTGGTTGGGAAGAGTTTTATTTTTATTTTTTTATTTATAAATTTAAAAAAAAAATTATTTTTTTTATAAATAAAATTATGATACAATATCAACAAATGTAAATGCACTTTTGTTTTTTATCCTTACTTAATGGTTTTAAGTATAATGATTATTTTTAATTATTTTCCACGTAATCCAACAGTTTGTCTTGCCCGTCTCAGTTGCAGCGTGTGCACTGACCAACGTTCTAAGGAACACGTGGCTCCCGCTCGATATCAGTCAGGATGTTATCAAAGAAGCGGAAGGTTGACTCTGAATGTCGTGTCTTTCAGGAGAAATGGAAAGAAAAGTATTTCTTTTGGGAAGTGGGGGGCAAACCTGTATGTTTAATTTGTTCGCAACAAGTGGCTGTGCCAAAGGAGTACAACATCAGACGACATTACGAGACCCATCAGGAGAAGTACAACGAGTACACAGGGCCGCGCAGGGCACAAAAGCTAAACGAGCTAGCCTCATCCCTCAGAAAACAGCAATCCGCTTTCTCGAAATGCCGAGAGACATATGAAGGTTCGTTTTAATTCTTCTCAAAGTCTTATTTTTACGACAACTGTAGCCTAGTTGTTTTCGAATGGGGATTTCTGTATACTAACATAACATTTTACTTCATGTTTAGGGGCAGTGAAGGCGAGCTATGTCATCGCATGGGAGATAGCTAAAGCTTCCAAGCCTTTCTCTGAAGGGGAATTCATGAGGACGTGCATCACAAAGGCAGCCGAGCTAGTGTGTCCAGAAAGTCGACAAGCCCTAGCGAACATCAGCTTATCCCGACCTACAGTGACCGAGAGAGTGGAAGAGCTCTCCAGCGACTTGCGCAGCCAACTTAAAGAGAAGATAAAGTCATTCATCGCGTTCTCTATTGCCCTTGACGAGAGCACTGATGTGACTGATACAGCACAGTTGGCGATATTTATTCGCGGAGTGGATGCTGCCTTGAATGTCACGGAGGAGTTTGTTTCCGTGGTACCCATGACAGACACGACTACAGCTAACGACGTGTTCGTTAGCCTTGTCGGGGCCCTTGACAATCTGGAGGTGGACTGGAGTCGCGCTGTCAGTGTGGCTACGGATGGTGCACCTTCCATGGTAGAAAGAAAGGCCGGGGTGGTCGTGAAGTTGAGAGAAAAGGTACGAGAGGCAAACCCAGACCAGGTATTCTGGAACTTTCACTGTATTTTACACCAAGAGGCGTTGTGCTGCAAAAGTCTGAAAATGGAGCATGTTATGAGTATTGTTATTGCCACTGTCAATTTTATCAGGGCCAGAGGGCTTAACCATCGGCAATTCGATGCATTTTTATTTGAAAATGACATTTACAAGGGCCTTCCCTATCACACCGATGTGCGTTGGTTGAGCCGAGGCGCAGTGCTCAAACGGTTCTACAAATTACGCAAAGAGATAGACGAGTTCATGCAGGCTAAAGGGAAGCCTGTGGAGGAATTGGACGACCCCGAATGGATCAGAGACCTTGACTTCTTAGTGGACATTACCGAACATTTAAACGTCTTGAATGTTACTATGCAAGGTCGTAACAAACTCGTTACCGAGTATTATGACAGTGTCCGTGCCTTTCAAAATAAACTTGCGTTATGGAAGGCACAGCTCAGCCAGCGCAATGCAGCCCATTTCCCATGTTTAAGATCTCTGTCTGTCAACCATCAGAGCATGGTCAAGTATGCAAGCTTGCTTTCCGGCCTCATGCACGAGTTTGACTCACGATTCACGGTTTTCTCTGAACTGGAAAAGGACTTTGCGCTTTTTCGGTCTCCATTCACGACGGATGCTTCCGAGGTCCCAGAGGGGATGCAAATGGAACTGATAGACTTGCAATGCTGTGCGCGGTTGAAAGATGCGTATGCATCTACTGGTATTGAATCATTTTACCAGTCTTTGCCACCCGAGTACCCAATTATCACTGCCTTTGCAGGTAAAATCCTTTGTATGTTTGGCACAACATATTTATGCGAGCAGGCATTTTCAGTAATGAATTTTAATAAATCGAAAGTGCGCAATCGCCTGACACATGGACATCTCAATGATGTCATGAAAATAGCCACGGCCCAGAGCCTGTCCCCCAATGTGGACAAGCTGGTGAAAACTAAAAGGCTTCTGGCTTCGACATGTAAAATGTAGCTGGCTTCCTCATGTTTCATAGTGCAGGGAAGTAATGATGGGGAGGAAATAAAGGAGATAGGTATGTGGAAATATTTGTGGGAGTTGATTGACAAAGTTAATGTGCTATCAGTTGCTTGTTGTAATGTTGCAATATTTTTTTTATTATCAGTTTCTACTTAATATTTAGTCACCTGACCTGTTTGAGTACTTAACCTTGGTACATATTTTGACTTCTTTAGGCCTTGGCTACTTAGCCTGGCCATCTTTTTAATTTGCCTAATTAGGCCTGTGCATCCAGATGATTTTATGTGCAAGTTGTCAATAAATTTGATGAAAGTAATTTACAGTTTACTTGTGTTATGTATGTGACCTAGTCAACTTGTTGTTTTTAAAATATTTTAAATGTAAGTTACTGACATACAGAGGTTGATGTTACACAGTTAAAAAGGGTAAATTGCTTTTGGCTGCCATATAATTGTATGCTTCGTTGCGAGGCTATTGTGTATTGCAATTAATTTTTAATGTATAGCAGGCCTTCATTAATTATATCAAATAGCATGTCTATTTGTTTAGTGTTTGGTCTTGCCAGGCCAAAAGTGTACCGGTAATTTGGCCCCCCGAGGTCCCACTTGAAAACAATCTGGCCCCCTGACAGATTTCACCCTGGCATCCCTGTCCTAGTGGCTATGTATGGTAATTGCGGCTTATGTGTTCGATCCTACTTCCTAGTGGCTATGTATGTGTAGGGTAGTTGCCTTTTCGCGACCATGGATGGCGCTGTTGTGTTGTTGTTGGTCCTCAGCGGTTTAGCGATTGTGGCCTTTTGGCCTTACAGGCCACCGTTTTGTTGCAGGGATTTGCCCGCGCAAGCGCCATTTTTGTCAGTTGTTTGTTTCTCTGCCGTAAGGTAAGCTGCATAAACGGTGCTCTGTGTAAATGTAAAGTACTTATGTTTTATCCGTATGTTTTGTGGTAGAATGCTAGCCGTAGGTGAATCCTTCTCTTCTTTCTTTTCTTTTTTATACTTATGTCAGTTGTTTGTTTCTCTGCCGTAAGGTTGAACGTTTGAGCTCTGAATGAGAGAAATAAACGGCGGCGTGGTCCGAGCCATAAATCAAGAAAACCATCCGTGTGTCCCTCCTTCCGCACCCCCCCCCAACACCTACACCAAACACAACGCAGAGTCCGGGTGTGGAGTGGCGTGAGCTCGCACGGCCTGGGTTACATCTTTGGTGCCGTGACCCGGATTTGTGGCACTCCGAGGCCGAAGAGGAAGCGAGGCTGGCCGCAGCCCCTCAACGCCGCCGCCGTACTGAACTGTGTGTGACGAACTGAGTTATTCCTGTGAAGGTGCATTGCCAGGATCTTCATCCTATCCAGCATATCCTTTGAAAGTTGAAGTGCATCTTATTTTGTTGTGTTTCCTATTTAAGACATTTCCATGATATTCTAAAGAGACGAAAAAAAAAAAAAAAAGTCTTAAAGCTACAGTACCTAAATGACTATTCTGTGTGAAACATTTCTATAAGGATAATTTGTGATTGAAATTAATCAAGTGTTGTTGTTTTTTTTTTCTCATTCATATTCTCTGTGCTGAACATAGAGTAGTGTAATCACGTTTTGAGTTGAATTAATGTTTTGTGTGAGCTTTTGGGTTATTAAGTGATAATTGTGCCACACATTTTATTTTGTTTATTACATTCAACCACAGCTACACCCATTCACAGTCAAGCATAACAAGTAATTCGCACACACACTTACATTTTATTCTGCTGCTTAAATCTGAGACAGAGAATATTGAAGATGATGAGTGACCATGCAGACTCTCCACTGAAGCAGGGTCTCACTGCAGCAACATCAGGCCCACCCACCCCTGTGCCTGCAACAATCCACAGCTATGACTCCCCAAGCAGAACGCATACTCACTTCCCCAGTGATGGAGCTTCCACCAGTCACCAACAACCATCTGTGAGGTCAAAGCTAACCACCCAGTTCCTCAGGTCCCCTACTCAGCAGCTGCAGTACCACACTCCAGTCCGGCTGCCCACAGACTTTGGACTGGGCGCACAGCTCACCCCATCACCCCCAATTCTGTCCCCCTATACTGATCCCCGTGCAACTCCCCCAGTGTTCCAGCCGGCTGTGCACATTACCATGCCCCCTGTCCTCCTGCCCCAGACCAGTGTGCAAAGGCCCCCCACAGTCACCCTGCCACCTCAAAGCCCCCCATATCCCAACTTCCCAGAGACACAAGTCATACAGCAGCCCACCATGAACCAGCCAGCTGTCTCCCCTTATCCAACGCAAGTTTATCAGCCAAGCCCCCAGGTCCCCACCAGCGATACTGTTCCCTTACCTGCACCCCAAGCCCCCATGTTGAGTTTCCCAACACCACACACAATGAACACTATGAATAACCCCTCTACAGCTGAACAGACCTCCCAAGGCACAGACTATGGACAAATGCCCCAGTTGCACATGTCACAAGCTGCTGCACACCATGCTCAGATTCCCCTGCACTCATCTGCCACCAGTGCATGGGGCCCCACTTCAGCTGCGCCCACCTCTCTGAATGTTGCCCATGCTGCTTTCAACTACACATCTTCTCCCCACACCCAAGCCCCAGTATATCTACAGCCCCCTGCCTCAGTCCCTCAAGTCAGCATGTATCCAGATGCAGTCCCCCAACACGCCCTCCTGCCTCCATCTTCCATCCAGCACATGCTTGCACCTCTAAACGCCCCTGTCAGAGCCACAGCCACCCCAAGCCCCCCACCAGCAGCCTATGGCAGTTTCCTGCAGACTCATCAGGTGAAGAATGTCCAAGTCTTCACTGGTAATGCTGACAGCAAGATGCTTATAGAGGACTGGGTTCGTGACATGCAATATCTCCTGGAGGCAATAGAGCTCCCGCCCCATCTCCGCTTCTCCACTGTGGTACGTCACCTGAGTGGTGAGGCCAGGAAGCTGATCCTGAATCTACCCCCCCATAACCAAACCCCTGAGAAGGCATTTGAAGAGCTGAGGGCAGAGTACGGTGACACACAGGGCTCCCTGGACCCACTGGCCGACTTCTATGAACGTGGCCAGCGGCCAGGTGAGTCTGCCTGCTCTTATGCTATAGCACTAGAGGCAACACTGCGAGCTGTAGAAGAAACCCAAAGTGGGGGCAAGCTTTTCCCTGACCGTGACAGTAAACTCACCCGACAGTTTCTAAGAGGACTAAATGAGGAGGAGGTGTACATGAGGATTGCTCCAATGAAACCTCGGCTTCTGAGCTTCCGGGAGCTGCAAGATGAGCTCAGAAATCTGGCAAAAGAGACAAAAAAGTTCCAGTCATTAAACAAGTCAAAGAAAACCTATGCACAGGTCCAGGTTGCATCAGAGTGTACTTTAAATATGAAGACAGACAAAGCTAAACATACATCAGAGTGGTCAGAGCTAACAGATCTCGTCAAGAAATTAGCCCTTTGTCAAGAGGAGCAGATGGCTAAGCTGACGCACCTTGAATCAAGAATGGCTGCTCCCTTCTCTGCCCCTGTCCCCCCACCAAGAGCCCGGCCGCCCCCCGGACCCACAACCCAGACTTCAGCTGTCACATGCTACCGTTGTGGGAAGCAAGGACATATAGCCCGGGTTTGCAGAGCAGTCTTCCCAGATCCCAATCAGATATGGGCCCAACAACCTCAGCCCATGACCCCTGCAGAAGGGACCACACCTCACCCCACTCTGCCTTTAAACGGCTAGAGCCCATGGTCACCGGGGCGACTATGGGCAAGCAGCAAGACCCCCCACTGCAGGTGAGCAAGACTGGTGATGGAGAAGAGGATACCCCTTTAGTGGGCCCCAGGAATGAGGGGGAGGTGGAAGTCAATGGAATGAAGTGCAGAGCGCTCATTGACTCAGGCTCTCAGATAACCAGTATTACACACCAATACTGGTGCAACCACCCCATCCTCCAGACACAAAAGCTCCAGCCCTCTAAAATTCCCATTGAAGGTGCAGCCGGTCAGAGTGTAACTTACCATGGTGTCCTGCGCATCAACTTGACTGTGTTGGGAAAAGAGTTCAAGAATGTGCCAGCTTTTGTTGTAACTGACTCTGAGTATCGCTCCTCTGTCCCTCTGCTTGTGGGAACTAATGTCCTCCGTGCCTCCAGAACCCATCTCCGAGCAACCTATGGCCAGCAGTTTCTCCACCAGGTCAAGCAGAGCCATCCAGAGTGGTACACTTCTCTGCTGGAGATTGGGGTCATAGAACATAATGATGTGGATGACGTGGTGGGCCCTGCTGTGTACACTGGCCGCAAGGTACACATTCCTGGGGGAAAAGAGATGGATTTATTGTGCAAGATAAAGGCTGGCCCACAAAGAAAGACTTACACTGCAATGATTGAAGGTCACTCCTCCCTGCAGCTCCCCCAAGACCTCTTAGTCGCCAAAGTCCTCGCTGATGTAAAGAGAGGATGTGCCCCTGTCAGGGTAATGAACCTGTCCCAGCAGACTATTACCATCAAGCCTCACACACATCTGGCCAAAGTTTCCCTGGTGAACAGCGTGGTGGACTTTTCAGACAAAAAGCAGGGCCAATGTCACGAGAGCAAGAGCAAAGAGACGTGCATGAGTCTGGATCAGGTTGTGGCGAGCTGTGGAGTGGACTTGGGTGAAGCAGCAGTTGAGAATGAGCACCAGCGCTCCCTCCTTAAAGATCTTGTGGAGAGGAATGTAAGTGTGTTTTCCCAGCATCCCATGGATTATGGCCACACAAAGACAGTGCAGCACGACATCCCTCTAGTTGATTCCAAGCCTTTTCGGCTCCCTTATCGCAAGATTCCCCCAGCACAGTGGCAAGATGTGAGAAAGTTGTTGATTGAGATGGAGGCTACAGGAGTCATCAGGCCCAGTAAGAGTCCGTATGCTTCACCTGTAGTGCTTGTGACCAAGAAGGACGGCTCTTTAAGGTTGTGTATTGACTACAGAAAGTTAAACTCCTGCAGCACAAGAGACGCCTTCCCCCTGCCCAGAATAGAAGAGGCCCTGGAAGCTCTGGGGCAAGCAAAGTTCTTCTCTACACTGGACCTCACGTCGGGTTACTGGCAGGTGGAGGTGGCGGAGCATGACAAACACAAGACAGCATTCAGCACACCGATGGGGCTGTTTGAGGCCAACAGGATGCCCTTTGGACTGCAGAACGCCCCCTCCACCTTCCAGAGACTCATGACCTGCTGCTTCGGAGATCTGAACTTCACTCACCTGTTGATTTACCTTGATGACCTCATCATATTCTCCAAAACTTTTGATGAGCATCTGGAGAGGCTGCAGCTGGTGTTTGATCGGCTCCAGGAGCATGGCTTGAAGTTAAAACCCTCCAAATGCCAGCTGATGAGGCAGGAAGTGCAGTATCTGGGTCACTTGGTGTCTGCTGAGGGAGTCCGGACAGACCCAGAGAAGATCAACAGGGTTAAGGACTGGGTGAGACCCACAAACCGGAAGGAAGTGCTGCAATTCCTGGGGTTCGCTGGTTATTACCGCCGGTATGTGAGTGGATACTCCGCCCTAGCTGCTCCCTTGTACCGCCTCACTACTGGTGACCCAATGAAGAAGAAAAGAGGCGGGAAGAAAAGTCTGGCACCTGACCCACCCTTCTTGTGGACTTGTGATTGTGAAGAGGCTTTCCAGACCCTAAAAGAAAGGCTGACGACCGCTCCAGTCCTGGGCTATCCTGATTACAGCCTGCCTTTTGTCCTTCAGACGGACGCCTCAGGGGAGGGGCTCGGCGCCGTCTTGGTGCAAGTTCAGAGTGGAGCAGAGAGGGTCATAGCATTCGCCAGCAGGGGTTTGAGTCCAGCTGAGACGAGGTATCCTGCACACAAACTCGAGTTCCTCGCTTTAAAATGGGCGGTGACAGACAAATTCTATGACCACCTCTATGGGCGTAGATTCTCAGTCCAGACAGACAATAACCCTCTTAAATATGTCATGTCCTCTGCAAAGCTAGATGCTACGGGCCAGCGGTGGGTGTCTCGGCTGGCTGCCTTTGACTTCGATGTCCAGTATAGGAGGGGCCAGAGCAACGCTAACGCGGATGCCCTCTCCCGTATGTCCAACCAGGAGGTCACCGAGGTCCTGCAAACGTGCCCCCAGCAGGTGAGGTCCAGTGAGCCCAGGCATGGTGTGGGACAGCCCACACAGGACCCAGTAAACCCCACAGCCAGGAGCACGTCTGCCTCAGAGAAACCCCAGTCTGAACCCCCCACACTTAATGAGCCCTACAGAGACATAGGAGTGGAGTCACTGCCTGCCATGACGAAACAGGAGATCCGCGCAGGGCAGAAAGAAGATCCTGTCATCGGCCCTGTCCTGCACTACAAGAGTCTCGACCAGAAGCCGAGCCGCAGCGAGAGGATCAGTGGTGGTGGGCAGGTGTGCCTTCTCTTAAAGGAGTGGAGGAGGTTAGTGATCAGAGATGGTATCATGTACCGCCGCATCCGAGACAGCCAAAGGGGAGCAGTGGAGCAGCTAGTACTGCCAGAGAAGCTGCGTGAATCAGTCAAGACGGCTCTTCACAATGACTCAGGGCACTTAGGTTTGGAGAGGACTGTGCAGATGATAAGAGAGAGATTTCATTGGCCACGCATGTTCCAGGAGATAAAGGCTTGGTGTGAGCAGTGTGAGAGGTGCTGCCTGAGAAAGACCCCAACTGCAGGAGTAAAGGCTCCCCGGGTCAGCATTCACAGCAGTGCCCCCATGGAGCTCGTATGTGTGGACTTTCTGACTCTGGAGAGGTCAAAGGGCGGCATAGAAAATGTTCTCATCGTCACTGACCACTTCTCACGCTACGCACAGGCGTACCCCACTAAAGACCAGAAGGCCAACACTGTTGCCAGAGTGCTGTGGAAAAACTTCTTCTGTCGGTTTGGTTTCCCTGCGAAATTGCATGCAGACCAGGGGCGCAATTTTGAAAGTGCTGTTGTGAAGGAGCTGTGTAAGTGTACTGGCATCACCAAGACCCACACAACCCCCTATCACCCCCAGGGCAACGGAACCACTGAAAGGTTTAACCGCACCCTCATGAACATGCTTGGGACACTGGAGCCTCACCTGAAGCCGCGGTGGCATGAATATGTGGATGCAATGACACACGCCTACAACTGCACACGCCATGACTCTACTGGTTACACGCCGTATTACCTGATGTTTGGCAGGCATCCCCGGCTCCCTGTCGACCTGATCTTCGGGCTGCAGACCACTAATGAGCCATGTGAGTATAGTGAGTATGTCCAGACTCTGCATGACTGTCTGTCACAAGCTTATGCCCAGGCTAATCAGACCTCTCACCAAGCCAAAGGACAACAGAAAAAATATTACGACCAGAGAGCAAAGAGTCAAGTCTTCAACCCAGGTGACAGAGTTCTGGTTAAAGTGTGTCATGTGGAGGGGCGGCAGAAACTGGGAGACAAGTGGGAGCCCCGGCCATACATTGTGGTGAAGAAGCAGCCCAGCATTCCTGTGTATGTGGTGCGCTCAGAAAATGGCAACACAGAGAGAGTGGTCCATCGCAATCTCCTCACACAGTGTATGTTTCTTCCAGTCGATCGGGCTGGTGGGATGACAAGAGGAGAGGTAGAACCGGACACAGAGGAGAACATGGAGGATACAGAGGACATGGGAGAGCAAGCCGGAGAGGAGTCAGACAGAGTGGAGGACTTGGAAGTGGATAACCCGGAGGACAATGTGGAGAAGTGTGTACCTGGGACAATAAATGGACAGTGTGAACACACAGAACTGGAGGAAGTGGATACAGAGACGGGACGAGTGAGTGAAGGAGAGGAGGGACATTTAACAGCCAGGGGCACCAGCCTGCCTCCCAGGCCCAATGTTCCGAGGAGGAACGCGCCGAGAAATCGACGTCCCCCCAAAAAGCTGTCCTGTGAGCTACGAGTCGTGGAGTCAGAGGAGGATCGGCAGAAGATAGAGAGAGGATGGAAGTTGTGGCAGAGAGCCAAAGCAAGAAGAGCAGCAGGACACATGTAGCTTAACACAGCAAAAGCACCCACCTTAATGGGGGGGTACATGCACACATTTTCATCATAAAACACTGCACACCACACTTATTCATTCTTCACATGTTTATTTTGGCAGTTCTCTTTGTTTATGTTTAATAGGTGGTCCTTATTTTGCTTATTTTGTTATGATGACTGAGACGCCATCAATTAAAGAAGGGGTGGATGTAGGGTAGTTGCCTTTTCGCGACCATGGATGGCGCTGTTGTGTTGTTGTTGGTCCTCAGCGGTTTAGCGATTGTGGCCTTTTGGCCTTACAGGCCACCGTTTTGTTGCAGGGATTTGCCCGCGCAAGCGCCATTTTTGTCAGTTGTTTGTTTCTCTGCCGTAAGGTAAGCTGCATAAACGGTGCTCTGTGTAAATGTAAAGTACTTATGTTTTATCCGTATGTTTTGTGGTAGAATGCTAGCCGTAGGTGAATCCTTCTCTTCTTTCTTTTCTTTTTTATACTTATGTCAGTTGTTTGTTTCTCTGCCGTAAGGTTGAACGTTTGAGCTCTGAATGAGAGAAATAAACGGCGGCGTGGTCCGAGCCATAAATCAAGAAAACCATCCGTGTGTCCCTCCTTCCGCACCCCCCCCCAACACCTACACCAAACACAACGCAGAGTCCGGGTGTGGAGTGGCGTGAGCTCGCACGGCCTGGGTTACATATGGTAGCCCATGTGCTTAAAATACGTAACACCACAAGGAAGCAGGATCGAACATATAAGCTGCAATAACTACTCCAGCCACAGATGGCAGCATCTTTAGACAGGTGAGGAAGCTGGAGCCAATACGTCACATAGGCCACGCCTACTTCACATAGGCCACGCCTACTTGATAGAAACAGGGAGCGGGAGTCAAATGAGGTCAGAGACATATGGTAGCCCCGTTGAGAGCCCCGGGGCTGGAAGATAGCGCTGCGGTATTTCTCTCCACGCGTGTTAAATACAATTCCCTCCTTTTGCTTCAGGGTTACCATACCGAAATACTTTAACAAATAAAGTGATTTAAAAGCGACCCGGATTGAAATACTTTAAGAACACGACAATTATACTTGATAACATCCAAATCTGGGATGCAAAAAGAAAACCCGGACTTCCCAGTTCTTGGGTCTTGAGCCCCATCAGCATAAATTTGTAAGTACTGTCCCCAAGTGTTATTTAGCCTTTCCTTTACGATGCCCAAAAATGTTGCAGTTCTCTCATAAGCCAACACACTTAGATCTATCTCTGGCACTGGTAGAATCCATAGTGGTATAGCTGGCCAGTGAACTATAGGGGCCACCGCCTCCTCCCCAAACTCCATCCTCCCCATCTCCTCATTGACTTTAAAAATGAAAGACTCCCTTTTCACTCTTGCTCCTCCCCACTCCCATGCACCTTCCAAAGCCAGCTGGCCCACATTCTCCCCTTGATGTCCCCTTAATTTACAGATATACTGCATTGCCAGCATGGACCTTCTGATACCCAATGGGGTCTCCTCCATTTAGGCCCTGTGCACCTGTCTGCTCTCAGCTTATATACTCATAAGGTGAGCACAGGTGCACTCAATTTCCTGATTTCTAGGGTTGCAATCAGAAAGGGGGGAAGGGCATCAATCTGGGGAGAGAACACAGTGAAACACGAACATAACACAAACACAACACACTACGTCCATAAGACATGGGTCAACTGCTTGAGAAGAAGCTATGCTCACCACCATACTACCAACACGCTTGTTTAAATGATACGCAACAGTATCAGTTCACAGAGGTTTCAGAAGAGTCACTACACGACGACTCTCTGTTTTTATGAACAAAGTTTGGATTGTTCTTGTCCACTAAAATATCCTGGTATCAACCTTTCATGTCCCTGACATTTGTTAAAGAAGTTCCATGCATTGGCCGGTAGTTGCTCACTATACCACCAACGCTTACGTTCAAAATTACAAATGATACAAGACAGAATAAGTTTAAAGAGGTTTCAGATAAGCTTAAACAGCACGATTTTCCTTCTCACAAACAAAGTTTGGATTGTCCTATACCACTACAATTTACCAAGTTCTGGGATTATTAATGAATTTCAATGCATCGGCCGGGTATCGAAAATGGGTCAACTGCTTGGGAAGCAGCTATGCTCACCACTATACCACCAACGCTTTTATTCAAGAATTTATGAATGATACCTTACAGCATAAGGCTTCAGATGAGTAAAAACAACAAGATTTTCCTTCTCACAAAGAAAGCTTGGATTGTCCTTTACCACTAAAACTTCTCAGTATCAATAGCCAAGTCCTGAGATTTTTATAGAAGTTCAACGCAGTGGCCAGGAATGAAACACAGGTCAACTGCTTGAGAAGAAGCTATGCTCACCACTATACCGCCAACAATCCTGTTGGTGAATGTCAACTACTTGGGAAGCGGCTATGCACACCAAAAATACAAATGATACCTGACGGCATAAGTTTAAAGAGGTTTCAGATGAGCTTAAACAGCACGATTTTCCTTCTCACAAAGAAAGTTTGGATTTCCCTTTACCACTTAAACTTCTGAGTATCAATAGCCAAGTCCCGAGAAAGAATTTCAATGCATCGGGCAGGAAACAAACCCAGGTCAACTTCTTGTGACTCAGAAATGCTCACCACTAAACCACCAACACTTTTGTTCAAAAATAATTAAATGATACACAACAGTATCAGTTCACAGAGGTTTCAGAATAGCCGATGCATCACGTATCTCTGTTTTTATGAACAAAGTTTGGATTGTTCTTGGCCCCTATAGTAAACTAGTTACAATCTTTCATGCCCTGAATCGTGCTGGCATTTGTTAAAGTAGTTCAATGCATTGGCCGGGAATCGAACCCGAGTCAACTGCTTGAGGAAAGCTATCCTCACCACTATACCAACGAATCTATTGTTAAAAATTTTAAATGATACCTGACAGACAGGGGCGCTGCCTGGCGGGGAAAAGTGGTACTGATTCTAAGGGCCCAGCCCAACGCAGCACGGCCCACGGCCCGCGGATGGCAATTAATAATATAATATATTATTGCCTTTTTTTTTTTTTTGAAATGTCTTGAAATGTTTTTTGTTTTGAAAAATTAGTCGATAGATGTTGGGGGGGGGGGGGGGGTGGGGGGGCCCAAAATTAGAATCTTTCATAGGGCCCAAAATTCCTGGCAGCGCCCCTGCTGACAGAATATGTGCACAGAGGTTTCAGTTGAGCATGAACGCCACGATTTTCCTTCTCACAAACAAAGTTTGGATCGTCCTTTACTTCTAAAGTCCAACACACACCGGCGCCGAATCGGCACGTCAAAAAGAACGGCACCATTATTCCGGACGTACTAGCCCACACCGGCGCCAAAAAAGCACTTTTCTAAAGCTGTTTGGTACATCCCGGCTTGATACAAGGTCTCGTATACATGGAGATTGTTGATGCACTAGATGAATAATTCCACAATGCAAAAAAATTGAGCAATGAAAGTAAATAAAGTGACTAAACCGTAAACAAAGTGCCCGACAGTACATAAAGTAACTATGAATTAATGTGACTATCATTGTAAGCACAAACAGAGGATCATGGGCATCAGGGCCATATATGTAGTCATAAAACAACTGGTATGACGTTATGGTAGCCTATACCGACTAAGTTTGTTGATCTGCTTCTTTCAAAACATATCACAACGGTTCTGCAGCGCACCGCTGCCCATTGTTGCTAGGGGCGGCTTTCGACGCACGTGAAATGCGCACTGCTGCGCTTCGGCGCCGGTGTGTGGCCGGCTTGAAACTTCTGTGTATCAATAGCCAAGTCCTGAGATTTGTTAAAGAAGTTCAATGCATCGGCCGTGTAAAAAACCCGGGTCTGCTGCTTGGAAAGCAGCTATGCTCACCACTATACCTCCAACACTTTTTTCCAAAAAATTATAAAAGATACCTGACACCATAAGTTCACAGAGGTTTCAGATGAGCAAAAAAAATCAACAATTTTCCTTCTCGAGTTTGTATTGTCTTTTACCACTAAAACCTCCCAGTATCAAGTCCTGAGAATTGTTAAAGAATTTCAATTCATTGGCCAGGCAACAAACCCGAGTCAACTTCTTGTGACTCAGAAATGCTCATCACTATACCACAGATACTCTTGTTCAAAAACAAATAAGTGATTCCTAACAGCATAAGTTCACAGAAGTTTCAGAAGAGCAAAAGCACCAACATTTTCCTTCTCATTAACAAATTTTGGATGTCTTTTGCCACTTAAACATTCCTGTATCAAACCTCCAAGTCCTGAATCATCCTGGGTTTTGTTAAAAAATGTCAACTCAATCGGCCGGGAATCAAACCCTCGTCAATTGCTTGGGAAGCAGCTATGGTCACAACTATACCACTGCCGCCTTTGTTAAAAAATGTATAAATGATAAATTACATCATAAGTTCACAGAGGTTTCAGTTGAGAAAAACACCACGATTTTCCTTCTCACAAGCAAAGTTTCAAGAGGAAACGTGAGTCAAGAGGATAATAACAAACAAACACATTATCCGCGAGCTATTTCTGGACAAGGCCGAAAGTTTCGTTTGTTGACGATAATGTCGCACAAAAGTTTGCCGTCCTTCTTGGACATCCTACATTGTTGATCTTTGTTCATTGAGCACATTCTTCTTTTTCCATACTGTGTTGGGCTGCTATGAGGTCACAATGCTAACGTAGCTGCCGCGGCTATCACCATCCGGTTTAACCCCCCCCCCACCACCATAAGGGTACTGTCGGCGGTGGAAACGTGAGCCATAACTGAGCTGAGCCGAACTGCATCTTTACTACTCCAACAAGCCGCACCGAACTGACCCGCACCCTCCGGACGAAATGCCCCAAAGTACTTTGCACTTTCATAAATAAGGCTGCATTTTTAGTTTAATAACTGATTGTCTTATTTTGTTTACTAGTTACGGATGGAGTCTGGAGATGATGTGGGGTACTTATTGTTTACTGTTTACATCTTAGATTACACAGTTCAGGCTCTTGCAGCTAGCTCAGGGGAGAGACTGTATGACACTAGGTGGTACAACCTGAAACATGCACAATAAAAAATAACTGCCTTCTGCATTTTTTTTTTTTGTTTGATTTGTTAAAGAAGTTCAATGCATTTGCAGGAATCAAACCCAGGTCAGCTGCTTGAGAAGCAGCTATGCTAACCAATATACCACCAACACTCATGTTCAAAAATAATTAAATGATACGCAACAGTATCTGTTCATAGAGGTTTCAGAAGAGCCACTGCACCACAACGCTCTGTTTTCATGAACAAAGTTTGGATTGTTCTTAACCACTAAAATATCCCAGTATCAATGGTTCCTGTCCTGAATCGTGGTTTCATTTGTTAAAAATGTTCATTGAATTGGCCGGGAATCAAACCCAGGTCAACTGCTTGGGAAGAAGCTATGCTCACCACTATTCCACTAACGCTGATTATCAAAAAATGATAATTGATACGTCAAAGCATAAGTTCATAGAGGTTTCAGATGAGCCAAAAACCATGATTTTACATCTCACAAACAAAGTTTGGATTGTCCTTTACCAATAAAATGAGGCGGTATCAATCGTCCAAGACCTGAATAATCCTGGGATTGCTGAAGTCGTTCAATGCCTTGGCAGGGAATCTAACCCATGTCAACTGCTTTGGAAGCAGCAATGCTCACCACTCTACCACCAACAGTATTCTTCTAAACCAAATTAATGATACCTCACAGCATAAGCTCACAGATATTTCAGAAGAGACAATGCACCACGACTTTCCCTTATCGTCAACAAAGTTTGGATTGTCCTTCAACACTAAAATATCTGAGTATCATTCGCCCATGTCCTGAATTGTGCTGGTTAAAAGGTACCAATGCATTGGCAGGAAATCCAACCTGGGTCAAATGCTTGTGAAGGATCTTCTTTCTATACTAAGTTTGCTGATGGTGTGGTTGAGTGGTCAATGCAATGGACTGTTAATGCATTGTACTCTATGCATTTAATATATATTCATCACATATCACACAACTAAATTACAATGCAATTAAGCTGTTTATTTTTCATTTTAAAACACACAAACATGCTCTAAACAACTTTAGGGAGACATCGACTGGATCCTCATCAGCACCATGGACGACGAGTATTTTGAGGATGTGGTTACTGACATCACTTCGGCTGTCCTTCTGCATACAATGTACAACAAAAAAGAAGAATGTTATTGAGAAACAAATAATAGAACTGCATGAATAATTCAAAGTGACTTCATTATCAGGGAAGAATGAACACAAGAATATCTCTGTTCCTTTGTCTGCTCTCCTCTTAAATTTAAAGACTGGATCGGAAGCATCGGTTGGTCGTAGTCTTTTCGCTCGGTTCTCCGTATCCATAGTAGGGCTAGAACCGAGCGAAAAGACTACAAGGATCCCCCCCTTTCCGTTTTACGGTTATGGCTCTGTTTCATTTACAAAATGCCGATTTACAAAATGTCAAATAAAACACGACAGAAATTGTATTTCGCTACGATGCTTGATAAGGAACATCAACGAACACCACTATCCACTTGATGAGTTTCACATTTCTGAAAACGAACATTTAGGGGTGTTTTTGTATGCCCAGATAGACAACCATTGTAAAGCAGGCAGGGCGATTCGAAATTAGCCAAATACTTGAGACAGGACCAATATTCAAAATTTCGGTGTTAACCACTCTATTTCATCCTAAACAACCCAGAAAGGGGGCTCAATGTTCAAAATACCGGAATTGTCCTTCAACACAGGACACAAAATCGGCACGTGACTGATAAAACTAGTTATAGCGTACTGCACCGGCAGCCACGCTAACTTTCTTCAGTGTCGCCACCAAAAGTTTTTTGGTGGCGAGAGAACAAAACCATGTTCTACTATGCTGCCGTCAGTTGAATAACTTTATACCGTTACGTTGGCGCTTTTTAAATATCCTAAATTTAGTTATTTTTATGGGGAAAAAACTGCAGCCCTCCGCCCACTCACAGGCCAGCACGGACCAATGTGGCTTAATGCTAACTTTAAATTAACTTATGAGCAGTAACATATCTTGCGTCAAACTATCAAAATACATGCAGACTTATATATTATCACAAATTTGTAACAGAACGGTAATACCTTACCTGTGAAATGACAGTCGTACGTGCTACAGCCAAAGTCCAAAAACGTCTCTGCTACACCTTGCTCTGTGATCCTGTAACGTCCGGAGCGGGAGCCGGTCCTGTTGTACTGTGCGCATGCATCGTGCATGCGTTTCAAAACACGCTACACTTTCAGAGTAAAGTCTATGTAGTATTTCTAGGTTCATGTACATACAACTATTAAACATTTAAATAGTATGAGGAAACCGAAGTAAAACGTACTCTTGCCCCATAATTCATGTATCACGTTAATAAAATGTTTCATTTTACTTAAGAAACTCTAGTTCTTTCTGAATCTTAAAAATACAAAGGTAGAAATTATGACAGTTACTCTTATAGAGTTTACTGCACCAAAAAGTCACTTTTTTCAGTGTACCATCAACGCTTTCTCCAGCAAATTTGTCAATGATAATGCAAAGCATAAATTCACCAGATTTTACGAATTGTACATCAGTTCATTGTCCTCCATGTTGGATAAACAGTTGTTATGTAAACTCCATTTACAGCACTATGTGGAAAAGAAGGTTCAATGGTGTAATGGTTTTGACTCTGGACTCAGTGATCAGAGTGTAAATCTCGGTGGACACTGCAGTTCGCTGTGCACTTTCTATGAAGTCGCTGGACAATGAGGCACGAGTTCATTGTCAATAACATGATTCCCTACTTCCCAATTGCCAATTCCACTCAATAAATACACATTCAAAATCCACACTATATTAAAACACCTTTCCAGGTGAACTACATTTCTTCTATGAGTGAAAATGGAATAGTGCTTTGAGTTTAGCAGTTCGGAGTCTCGATGTTGATAAATTAGTGTATTGGTGCCCTTGTCAGTGAGAATCTCTTTCGAGATTCCCACCCGCGATACGACATGAAACAACGCCTGCGCAACACTCTTCGCGGAGATATTGCGCAACGGAATTGCTTCCGGGTATCGGGTTGCGTAGTCGATCAGGACTAACACAAATCGATACACTTGTGCGGAACGTTCTAATGGCCCGATAATGTCCATGCCAACGCGGTCGAAGGGGGCTTCCACCAGGGGGAGGGGCCGTAAGGGAGCCCTGGGGACGGCCGGGGGATTCACCAGCTGGCATTCGGGGCAGGATGCGCACCACCTGCGCACTTCCGCCCGAATCCCCGGCCAATAGAACCGGGCCATTATCCGGTTGAGTGTTTTCTCGTACCCCAAATGGCCCGCTATTGGGTTGTAATGCGCCGCCTGGAAGACCATTTCCCGGCGGCTCCTTGGCACCAGCAACTGGGTGATCACCTCCTCACTCTGGGTGTCACGACTCACCCGATATAGCCTGTCCCTAACCACCATAAAGTGTGGGTAAGTCAGCGCCGCGTCTGGCCGGACCCGACTCCCATCAATACTTATCACCTGGTCGTAGGCTGAGCTCAATGTGGCGTCACGAGACTGCTCGAGGGGAAAATCCTCCACCGGTGGGAATCTCGGCGCTGGGGAGGACCCCCCCCTTCCCCCGATCCCTGAACAGCGTCGGACGCCCCCGCCTCGGCGCAGAATACCGCACACGACTTACATGTCCCTACCTGTCGTGTCCGCATCCCCGTAGTCCCCCTAACTGCCTGTGGGAACCCCGCCCAATCCAACCCAAGAATCAGGGGATGCGAGAGGCTCGAACTAACCGCCGCCTTGACCCTATATTTTCCACAACGAATTTCGATGGGGACCAAAGGATACTCGTGCACATCCCCGTGTATACACCTCACCGAAACGCTCGACGCCTCCACCAATGCCTCGGACCGCACCAGGCGCTGGTGGATCATGGTTTGCATGCAGCCCGAGTCCAACAGCGCCTGGTGCGTACCCCGCTGTATCCTCACCGGGATACGGTACGCCTCGCCGGGACCGTGGGGAGGAGACGGGGCCCCGGTGACGCGGACGACCTGACCCACCTCCATCATGGGGCACTCCCGCCGGAAGTGGCCAGGCCGCCCACACCGCCAACACCCCTCCCCTGCCATCTGAGCGCCCGTCTGTGGAAGGGAGGGGGAAGGCGACTCATGTGCCCGTTCTCGACCGCCCCCCCTCCATCTCGCCCTCGGCGCCGGGGTTGGCCTCTCCCGCCGTGGGGCAGCCGCCCCGGTACGTGGGCCCGGTGTCGGCGGTCGCTGGCTCGCCGGTGGTGGCTGCAGGTGGCTCTCCGCCAGAACGACCGCGGCAGCGAGGCTCTCTGGCCGGTGGTACCGGACCCAGGCGGAGGTCCGAGCCGGCAACCCCTCCACGAATCTTTCCAGGGCCACCTGCTCCACCACGTCCTCCGCCGTGTTCTGGTCTGGGACCAGCCACCTCCTGGCCTGGTCCCTCAGCTGCTGGGCGAAGGCGAAGGGTCGGTCCCCCTCGCTGAAGGCCAGCGCCCGGAACCGCCGCTGATGTTCCTCGGGGTAGAGACCCAGCCGGTCCCGGATGGCCCTGGTGATCGCGTTGTAGTCCCGCTGGGCCCCGGCCGGCAGGCTGTGGGCCACGAGCTGCGCCTCTCCGGTCAGGAGCGGTAGGAGCCGGTGCGCCCACTCCAGGCGAGGCCACCCCGAGACCTCGGCCACCCCCTGGAAGGTCTCGAGGAAGGCTTCCGCATCGTCGGCCTCCCCCATCTTCGGGACGTGAATCTGGGCTGCGGGTCCCGGCCCTCGGGGTCCTCCGCCGCGTCCGCCGGAGGCGAGGAGCTCATGGAGCATGGCCCGATCGGCGGCCAAGGACTGGGCCAGCTCCATGAGCACCTCGTTCTGTGCCTGATGGAGCTGGCCTTGCCTCTTGGCCATCTGGGCCAGGTGCCCGAGTACATTTCACAACGGGGACTGGTCCATTTATCTGCTCTCGACGCCCCACATTGGGCTCCACTGTAATGAGTTCGTGCAAATGAGAGCAGGCGGGGTTGTCGTTCTTTCCGCAGGAGATCGGTTTATTTGCGTTAAAACGGAACAGAAATATTCAAAATGCAACAAAACGGGTCCATTCAGAGCCGTCTCGCGGTGGATCGGGGTAAGTTCCACTCGCTCCGGACCTCCGTGGTCCGTTCGCTCCTGGGTTTGGTCTCTCTTCACTATAACAAAAAGCAGGCACATAAGTACACCCTCCCTGATTGACTGCAGGTGCAGACACCTGCTTACCACCAGGTTCAATCCCCCCGGCCAATCCCGTGCGCTCCCAACCTGTCCATACTCCCCCTGCAGGCCAGACGTCGCACGTCCCCCCACAATGAGGTTCAAGTTTTCAGAGTTGTTGTTTTTTTTGTGTGCATATGTAACAGGGTGTAATATCCCTTTAGTTATAATTACACAAAATTGCCTTTTACAGTTTTATTACCTGAAGTTTAGCTTTCCAGCTGCCTTATGTGCCCCTTTCTATCTGATTTTGTTCTTTGATTTAGCTCCACCTTCTTCTGTACTCCCGCCCACATTTCTGAGAACCCCATAAGTTTCCTGTCCCCCCCTGCCCTCTTCCCTTTTGTTCTGATTCTCTTGGGAAGAGGTGTGTGCATTTATTTCCCCCCATTTGTGATCAAATCTTTAACCAGCTTATAACTAACCATTCTTTATATTAATTATTTTGACTATACATTGTTTTATGGAAGTGTCATGTAAATATCAATGCATAGATTCAGTGTTTTGGAGAAAGTTATATTTTATTACGACATGCTAGCATGCACCTGACCTTCGTGTAATCATGCTAGTACCCCTCCCCCTTGGCGTGCTTTGTATAGGAGTTGGAGGATTGTTTAAGGGCATTTTCTGAAAGGAAGCTGTTGTTTTATATTTGTCTTCAGGTATGTCTTTTATTTCTTTTATTTCAAACATTTTTGTGATAATGTTGTATGTAGCCCTTTTGTTCTGATTCTCTTGGGAAGAGGAGTTGGAGGATTGTTTAAGGACACTTTCTTAAAGGAAGCTGTTGTTTTATATTTGTCTTCAGCGGCAAACAATAAGAGACCCAGGATCTCCGGACTGAGATCCTGGGTCACGTCTTTGTTCAAGAAAAATACACAACGCAGATTCAGCCGGTCACACATACACTAGAAAAAGAATGTGTAATAGCATATTTCGTCCTGTTCAAAAGGATGAAAAGGGTATGTGTGTGTGTGTGTGTGTGTGTGCATGCCCATGTGTGCATGCATGTGTGTTGTTGTTGTGCATGTGTGTTTGTGTGTTTGTGCAGGCACCCATGTGATCATATGATTATTTCTAGAGGGGGATAAGTGGATGAAATACAAACCCTGTTGACTCCACACACACACACACACACACACACACTCACACACACACACACACACACACACACACACACACACACACACACACAAGTTGGGCACACCATGCTAGATTGCATTACTTGTCCCACAATGGAGTTGATGAAACCTTAACCCCAACCCTAAACGCATGGAGTGAGAAAGGAGAGGAGGAACAGGAGACATTTTGAGTTTTTCTCCAATTGTTTGAAATAGTTTTGAGTTTATAGACTTGTAGCTGAAACCGGGGTTGAAGAACGGTGGAAATTCACGTGTCATTTGTCAAGGACAAATTCTAGCTACTAATGTATGGATTGAAAACGATCAAATAAACCAGACATCTAATCACACACCAGATGTTAATCACAAACAAGATATGGACACGCACAACACTAAATAGAGGAAATTTTGCAACTATTGGATAGGCCATTGGTGTATTGGTCAGAGATGTGTGGAATGGGAATGGGACAGTTGCATTTTAAATAGCCATCTATACTGTATGGAAAATGGGATGTGATGTTAATGTGCTGATACTGTGAGGGCCCAGACCCAAATCCCACTCTGTCCCGGTCCCCACAACGATAGGACGAAACCAAAACTTCTGGAATAAAGAGAAAGGCAGGGAGAGATGGAGAGATAGAGCTATAAAGACAGACTTAATAGTGACCAAGCAACCAAGTTTTGAATTCAAGTGGCCAGCAAACACACACATACACAAAACAAAAAATACACACACACAGACTCACACACACACAAACGCGCACACACACACACACACACACATACACACACACATCAAAGCAAGGACCTAAGCACATATACTGAAAGAGCTTGAGGGAGGGATTGGGAGAGAGAGAATAGAGAGAGAAATCTGTCGCTTTCTCAGGGCAGTTCAGTGTGTGAACTGTGTCTAAACACACGCGGTTCAGGTTTCACTCGGCCGATGGTGGTTTTTGGGGACAGGGTCTAGTAACCAGAGACCTGACAAACCACACTTACCCCATAGAACCCGGCCCTTGACCGCAGAGAACCCGTAGCACTCTCTCACACACACACGCACACAACATACACTCACTCACTCACTCACTCACTCACTCACTCACTCACTCACTCACTCACTCACTCACTCACTCACACACACACACACACACACACACACACACACAAATATTAACCTTAACAACATATTGAAAACATATTGAGAATATGTTGAGAACATATTGAGAATATATTAAAAACATACTGAGACCATATTGTAAACATATTGAAACATGATGCGTCAGTGGTTCTGTGCATCTTCTTGTTTGTGTTAATATGCTATAAAATAAAAATAAGTATTTGTTACGAATTGCACACGACTTGTCAGCAGCAAGTCAATGATTTCACAGTCTAAATTTAAAACACTCGCCACTTAGATAAATATATATTTATTTTGTTACGGTTGATTAAAATGGCTGATGTTGCCCTGGGTTAATAAGACTGATGCAACTGCCTGTAATAGATGTAGAGGGAGAGAGATATAGACAGAGGGAGGGGGGGGGGGAGAGAGGAAGGGAGGGAGAGAGAAGGAGAGAGAGAGAGGGGAGAGCTTGAGGGGCAGAGAGAGATGGGGACGGTGGGAGAGAGCAGAAAAGATTGAGAGGGACAGATTGAGAGAGAGAAGGAGAGGGAGAAGACAGTGGGATGGAGAGGGAAAGAGAGGGAGAGGGGGAGCTATAGAGAGAGAGAAAGAGGGGGAGGGGGGAAAGGGATAGATGGAGAGACTGACGGAGAAAGAAGAGAGAGGGAGGGAGAACATGTGCCATTCCATTGAAACCCAACTGTCTTCATGTTCCTCCTCCCGTTCACCTCTCGACTTATAACCCTCTTTCTCTCTATGCTGTGCGATATTTTCCTGTGATACTATATTTCACTTTTATGCTGTTTTTTTAGTTCTATGCTGTACTTTATTGTTATGCTATGCTTTAGTGCTATGCTATATTCTACTATTATGCTATATTTTACAGCTTTTTTACTGTAATGCTATTGTTAACTGCTATATTTTACTGCTATGCTATATTTTACTGTTATCTTACTGCTATGCTCTTTTTAACTACTGTGCTATAATTTACACTGAATGCCAATGTGATGCCCAAAGAATTGCACAGTAAGACTTTTTTGTGATGTCACAAATCGATGGAGAGGTATGAAAATATCCTCCCTTGTGACAGAATGTGCAAACATTCTGTAAAGTCATGTCAACATTTTTTGACAATTATTTAGCACAATGTTAAACATTTTATATTTAAAATGTTTAAATATTTTCACCTATCATGTTATTTATTCTAAATATTTCATCCAATCAAATTGTTCCATGTATTAGTGTACACACAGAAATTTAGGGTCATTTTTCAGTCAAGCAAATTTTTATTGCATTTGTTAACACTCTTCCTATTATTTCATTCAACTTTTCATATCCTTATTTACACTTTCTTTCTCTCTCTCCCTTCCTTCATGTCTTTCTTTCCTCCTCTCTGCCAGTGCCACGGAATGTCCTGGAAGCCAGCGCAACGCCAGCCTCAGCTAATCCCATAGCTAAAGCACCTTAGCAACGCTCGGTTAGACAATTTGGAGGAACGACAAAATATATATATATATATAAAGAAAGAAAGAAAGAAATGCACATAAAAAACAAAACCAAGTGTTCAAACCGTCGCCTTCGACTGAACACATGCATGCGTAGGCTACGCACGCACGCCAACACACACAGTGAGCGCTGCTGGGTTTTGGGGATCCGTCAGTGTTCAAATGGGACTTATAAAAAGTGTTGAGAACCGGCCCTGTCTCCAGGTGATTACTCCACTGCCTCGATCATGGCTCTTCCAACGGCGACATATAGCAAAATGGCGCTTTATACTTTAGATCGTATATCTTTGTGTTTGGGTCAAACTGTGGAAGCACAGAGTTCCTTTAGAGGAAAACGCAAAGATGCTGACTGTACTTGAATGAATACCAAATATGTGCAATGATTGTAGCAAAAGTATTTGCAGAATTCAGTCATTGCCTAAAGGTGCATTGAACCACATTCTCATTTATTTATTTGCATTTATTTGACACATTTACCTATTGATTTTTTACGTATTTCTTTATCATAATTGATTCTGCCCCTTATGACATCACAAATGAGGACCGTCCAACCAGTGCCTATACCATGCACCTGCTACATCTTGACAGGCTACCTTGTTTTGTCACAAGTGGAAAGGGTTTTCAAATGTCATGTAATGACCAATCCACCTCACACCTGGTGGTATAATAGGGGCCCTTTAAGTAGGATGGGCAGAACAGTCACTGCATGGGGGAAATATACAATTCAGCTAGCTTTGAAGGAAAACGCTTGATAAATTGAAAGTTGACTGTTGTTTCCTTGGAGGGTATTTTTTTTTCATATAATTATTTGTAATAAAGCTTTTATTTGTATATTTTTTCTCAGACTATGGAGCAGTGGTTGAGTTTGTGTACAGAATGAAAGTGAGAAATTCTATTCTATATCCTAGCTAAGTATGTCAACGTTGTAAGGGAGCCTTCATGTGTGTGGGAGGGTGTGTGTGTGTGTGTGTGTGTGTGTGTGTGTGTGTGTGTGTGTGTGTGTGTGTGTGTGTGTGTGTGTGTGTGTGTGTGTGTGCATGCAACCCAAATTCAGACTCTGAGGCAATAATGTTTTTGAAATATCCTCAACTCAACCTTCTCTCCTTAATCTGGTCACAACCATGACACACACACATGCAGGCAAACACACACATGCAAGCACACGCACGGACACACACACACACACACACACACACGTCACACACATGCATCAACGAATCAACAACCATTATAATAAAACACTCACAGAAAAATCACACACCAACTAAGAAGTATCCCATAGCAAGAAATATTAATAAATATACATGCAAAGAACTGCACGAATGACAACAAACACACACACACACACATTGAGAGAGAGAAACACAGTCAGTGTAAGTCAGTGTGCAGGACTGTAAGTGGATCAAGGAGGTGGGTGTGTGTGTAGGAATCTTTAGCCGGGCTATCGCTAACAAGCATGTGTCTGTCACACTCCTCTATACAGCAAATCCACTTCCACACCGCAGATTAGCATACTGTTTAAGCCAAGACACACACACGCACATACACAAACACGCGCACACACTCACACAAACACACACACACACAAATACACATACACACACACGCGCACAAAAACATTTATAGATGCATGCACATATTTGACAGAACTGTCCCTCCTGTGGATGTTATATCTGCTCTGTGTGATGTCCCCATAAATCCATTTGATACCTTTTTAATTATTCTGCGAGAGCGAACGAGGATACCGTAGCTCATCCGTAACCTGCATCATAGAGCTAGAGAATGCTAGCAAGGGAGTTGTGTTTTTTATGACTCACAGTATAGGCCTACTAGGTTCAAATGATGGTGTGATGATGCAACAGTGCAAGCCCTCCGGAAATTGTTCTCCTGATGTCTTTTCCATCTTATTTCAGTCAATAGAATGGATCATTTGCGTATTAGTTATACCTTGATGGCACTCCTCAACTCATTGTGAAAGTTTGCATAAGCACTTGTGTTTCACCCTACAATGTTTGAGATTACAGCGTTATTTGCGAAGCAGTTTTTACTTTTTTTCATTTCAATTTGTGGTCATTGTTATCAGAATCAGAAATCAGTACGTTGCCATAAACGCTGAAAGCAAACCAGAAGGAAAGCCCATATTAGGTCATTTTACCTTCGAGACGAGTCACTGATTTCTGCCGCACCTTTGAACTCCGGCGGATGTTTCAATCAAGCTCTCCTTCATAGCACAATTACTACTTTCACCTCCGCAGTCAAACACATGCGTGGCGCTTTAATGAGACGCCGTGCTCCAATGATCAATAACATTAAATAAACGGGATGAACAACATCCCTCAGAAGGGGGGGGAGGGGGTTGTTGTTCAGGCCAGAAACCGTGCGCAACAAATCCGGAACGGTCGAATAAATCGCGTAATTTATACTTCTTAGACACAAAATAGGTCTTTCGTGATGGGTCCCATGGGAGACGCCTCGCGTGCATCTTCCGCGGGGAACCTGTGAACGAGGGTCTCCGGTGGCCTCGGCTCGAGCAGACGGCGAGTGATGATTACAGGTCCCGCGGGACCTCCGGGAGGTTACTCCCTAATTGATTGTCATGAAAAGGTTCTTAATTAATTGAGAACCGTTGCGGCTCGCGCACGCGCGTTTCGGGGTCTGCGCGCAACCATATCAACGCGAGACAATGGTCTTTCTAAAAAGGCTCGACCATCAAGAGATGAATAAATAACCACCACTGGAATATCTAAGGGCTTGTTATGTTGCTTTTGATAAATAGACATTGTTCAATTGTGTAGCCTACATATACAACTGAGCTAATGCAACAACACGCATACTATACGATTATTGTCCCTCTCCAGTGCACTGCTCTGACGTGTTTAAATGTATTGAAAATAAAACATGTTGACTTGAAATATCCTAAACGTACATTAACTTTACAGATATGTCATTAGGTGCAAACGGGTACACGCACATGCGCACTGCAGAAAAGAGCGACAGCCTCACTTCGTGGTCGCGCGGCCCAGAATCTGGGACGCTTCTGCAATAAGAAGGGGGGGGGGGGGGCGCTTCGGATTAAGCGGCTGAAAAACGGTGAAACGTGTCAACGTGTAATTGCACGATAAGGCCTCCTCGCGAGGAATTCATCAACCCTCCCCCCCCCCCCCCCCCCATTGCGGCCCTGCTAATCTCCTCGTGGCACATTCTTTCTCGCGCAATCGGTGCGCATAATCTGCTGTCGACAGAACCGGGTCCAACACGGACGATGAGGCGTGAGGAGGAGAGAGGAATATGCGGAGGCGTGATCAACTGCCGGCGATTATCCAAATGACACGGGGTGGGCGGGGTTTAGATAGATAGACAAGACGCGCGCGCTGTCCGATCCCGGTGCATGCGTCATAGGGTTATGAAATATAAGAGCGAGGTATGGGTGTACACCGCCACGCCCGCGTGCTCACCACCTGTCTCTGTTGCTTTCATTGTCCCGTGACCTTCTATCGTTTCATCCGGCCATGGGGGGGGGGGGGGGGGAAGAGAGAGAGAGAAAGTCCATAGATAACTCAGGTCTAAGTCGTTTATCTTCTCACTTTTCAAACCTTCTCAGATAACATGTTGCAAGTTGACCCAAGTTCAGTGCAAACTTCAGAAAGGGCTTTTCAAGGCTACAGTAACGGCAGTTTTGATTGAGTTACCTAAAGTTATACCTGACTTGATAATCGGTGTCGATTAGGTTGATTTCTAGGAATAATTTGAACGCATTTAAAACGTAATACATCAGGTTATATAGGGACATTTAGGCTACGATGTAGTATGTAAAACAGCGTCACTAAACCGAACATTGAGTCTGTCCTCAATTTATATACAGAAAGCATATTTGATCAACTTTAATTGGACATCAATTACGGCAATAATAATAACATGCCAATAACATTTTTTGTTTGGTATAAACCTATACTCCTATATAGAAAATGAAATACACAAAATCAAACACATTTGTCGGAGCACTTCAATTGTGTTGCGCCCTAAATTGGTTAATTGGTAAATTGTCAAATAATTCAACCCAGATGTTCCTCTACCTAGCAGCTCTAAAGAGAAATAGATGTCGAAATGTTGTGAAAGGATGCCGAATACATTTCAAAATGCTAATAGCACCACCTTGACATTTGCAACTAGTGGTAAAGTTGATGTTTGTGTTGCTTGCCCGCTGTGCAGGTCGCTCTGAGGTCCGAAGGAAAATCAGCCTTGTCTGCTCGTGGTCAGGGGTTGCGCTTGGCCGCTCGCTCGATTTAAGTAGGACTAACTAAGCTTTTTTTTTTTTTTTCATGAATTGATTACTAATCCCTTCTCCTCAAACAAAAAGCATCCCCACCGGCACTCTTTATCGCCCCTTCTTTCTGAAGGACCCCCGCCCCTATGATCACCCCTTCATTCAAAAGGACCCCCACCCTTTCACCGGCCCTCCCCGCAATTCGACTAGCACCCTGCCGCGGGACAATTGGCCCTAAACGTATCCGACCTACGTCATAGTCATCCGTGTAACAAAACAGTCATGCACGCGGAACACCTGCCGTATTACATTACTTTGTGACGTCACAACTTAAGGCCCCGAGAGTGGTATACAAGTTCACTGAAGACGTTAAGCGTGTTTTTTGGGGTGCCAAGAGATAGCGCTGAAACTGAATTAATAATACAAAATATCCTGAACACGATTTAATGGCGTCTGCCTTGGAAAGGACAATATAGACAATAAAGTCTTCTCAATGAGCAGCATCAATCCCAAAAGGTCGGGAATAATTTCCGAATGTTAAGAAGAGTGAAACAACACGTCAACAAAGGTCTACAATAGTAAAGAAAGAAGCCCGACCCCAAGTAGTACAATTATCATTATTAATTATGATTAGTCCTGATTTAATAATAACAGAAAAAGTAGAACAGTGCCAAATTACATAATAGTACAAATGTTTGACAATATAGCTATTATCACGTTGATCATTACGAAAGAAAAATGTCAATTCTGCAAAAATTTAGCAAACGAAAGGTGTGAAATGCTCTCACTCTTGTGGTATGTCGGTTGTATTTTTCCAACTCCAGCAGAAGTTTAAAATGATCAGTCTGGGCGCACAGTTATCAATATAAATAAGGGCACTTATCCGGAGTTCCTATATGATCTAAACCTGGTCATGAGAGATATTCTCTCTAGAGGTACTAGCATCGAAACTGCCCCTATGCTATTTAGGCCTGAAAGGCCAAACATAACAATTTAATAAATAATAAGAATAAGCAAAATATGCACTAAATCCAGCTTTCAAATGGTCCCGTTTTCTTTATACAATTATCTATTATGTTCATGATTGATTGTAAGATAATTCAAAACAATAACATAATCGATTTGGCCTAATTAAAACAAGACAATATAGTTCAGCGGGACCTTATGCAGGCCTATATATATACAGACTGAGCACCGCCTGATATCTCGCAATATGTCTGATCCTGTGTCGACACAATTACATGTATGTACATGTGGAGCCCACGCGCGACGGCTGCTGTCACGCCATATTTTTCGCCGGATCGCTTCCTGCATGTGTGGGTTTAATGGCGCTTGAACTGGGGCCTTAATAAAACGTTTTCCTCCTGAAGTTCTTAGTAAATAAAATATTGGGCCTATGGAATAGGCCTAGATAAATATCATAGAAATTCGTTCAATCATAGTTTTACGATTTTTTTAAACTGAAAGAACGTTTGGAAGAATGGCCAAAAATGTCAAACATGTTATTTCTTGGACGATGGCTGGTTGAGTAACTCCAAAGGGCCCACCCTGCACACCCAGTGTTGGTACCGATGCGCAAGCAATCATATACATTTGAACTACGAAGTTTCTTATTGCAGCCAATAAGCCTATTTATTCACAATTTACATCATTTTACAACAACTAAACAATCCATATAACACTGACCTACATGTTTGCAAGCATAACTTTGAAATTATTTTTTAAATATGAATTTGCTGTGAAACACATCTGGTTCACGCTGACTGACTTACTGACTGGTTGAACAACATTATCCTCAAACATTTCATTGTTTTTTAAAGATGGCGGGACTTTGAGTTCCACGAAGAAAATAGAAATCCCAGAAGAATCCAAAGCAGGATAGGACTCGTTTACAAACTTGGCATCGACCTTCTCAGTTCCAGGGTGCACAACATCTGCCCGGCCATAGATAGCGATTAATCCAGACTTAAATCCTCAAATAAAATGTATATTAGGCCTATTCGTTATATTTTAAGAATGAGTCCAACATCATTCTATGAACCAATAAAAAAAAAAAAATACAATTCCACAGTCTGCACCAAAGCAGGCACTTTATAATAACACCGAATCAACATTTCGGTTACGTTACGGTCATTATAAATTACTGTACTTCCACCTTTCTCCACTTTTTCCGTCTTTTAAATATGAGTCAAAGGTAGGGTCCCGTGCACGCTCGTCCCTGCGGGGCTCTGGTAGTGCTGCGCGTGCAGCACGTGCAGTCTGCCCTGCACGGACGACTCTCCCGCCGGCTCTCCGTTCGGTAAATACATGCTGATCATATCCCGCAGGTCCCCGGTGGGGCACGGCGGAGGCACGCGCGTCGTAGGAACCGGGGGGCTGACGTTGGGCTCGGACTTCACGAGGGACCCCAAAGTCCCGCCGTGCGTGCCCCCGGACACGGGAGAGTGCACGCCCGAGTTCTGGTGCGGGTGCGTGTAGCCGGTGAGCCCCCCGTAGCCCGGGGGTGAGCCGCTCATGTAGCTCGGTGAGTTCGAGATGGGGCTGTACTGCAGCGCGCTCATGTCGTAGCGGTGCACGTGCTGCGAGTTGTGCGGGTGGTGGTGGTGGTGGTGATGGGGGTGAGGGTGGTGCGGGTGATGCGGGTGGCTCCCGGTGGGTCCCGGGTGCTGACTGTACGCGAGCTGCGCCTCTTGCATCATCGCGTGCGCCGCGGCGGCGGCGGCCGCCACTTGGCCCGAGTAGGCGCCGCTCGCCCAGCCGTTCATGTGCGCGGTGTAGCCGGTCACTGCGCCTCCCCCATGGCCGCTGCCGCCCCCGGGGCTGTCCAGCCGCTGTCCCATCCCGAGCCCCCCCGGGGACCCCAGGAGCCCGCCTGCGAGCGAGTACTTGTCCTTCTTGAGCAAAGTCTTGGTCTTCCTCCGCGGGCGGTACTTGTAATCCGGGTGTTCCTTCATGTGCATGGCCCGCAGCCGCTTGGCCTCGTCGATGAAGGGTCTCTTCTCCACCTCAGTCATCACCTTCCACTCGGCGCCGAGCCGCTTGCTGATCTCTGAGTTGTGCATCTTGGGGTTCTCCTGGGCCATTTTGCGCCGCTGCCCGCGGGACCACACCATGAAGGCGTTCATGGGTCGCTTGACCCGCTCCTGGAGCGCCACTTTGCCCCCGCCGCCTCCAGCGTGACCCCCTGGGTTGGAGGGGTTCGTCTGGGGCACCACGGGGGAGTGCAGGTCCGATTCCATCATGACGCTATACATTGACCTGTCGTTGTGTAAGGGGGATGGGGGGTGTGGGGGGTGGGGGGGGGGTACTAAAGGGTAGAAAATAAAAAACACCCACCACTCAAATAGATGGGGACATTGAGAAGAGCACGCGTTTGGGAAAAAAAAAGCTCCGAAATAGGAGAAGGAGAAACGGAAGAGAACCAAAGAGAGACGCGGGAAAACATACGGAGAGAGGCAGAGATCAACTAAAGCGTGCAATTGATAGATGTGCGAACGGCGTGTGGTTCAGGAGTCTCGGGCTGTGATCCGCAAAGGTCGGATATATGAACTCTTTTCCCCCCTTTTTTCCCTCCTTGTTGCTGCAAACTCCGTCTCTCCTCCTCTTCACCGCCAGTATGAACATAGACACCGACCGCGCGAGCTTCCCTCGGAAAAACAGCAGTAGAAAGTTGGGGAGCGACACCATGCCGCGCGTGTGACAGACGCTAAATGAGCGCGCCAATGGAGAGGCTCGAGCGGGTAGGCTACGTGATTAGCGTGCAGCGGCACTCAGTGTGGTGACGTAGACTCTCTCTCTCTCTCTTTCTCTCTCTCTCTCTCTCTCTCTCTCTCTCTCTCTCTCTCTCTCTCTCTCTCTCATGCGCGCTCTCTCTCCGTGTGTGTGCGTGTGCGTGTGTGTGTGTGTGTCTGTAATTTTGCGTCCAGGGCGGCGTGTGATCTCACAAACAAAAAACATAAACACCATAATTTCCCTTTTGGCTTTGGTGTTCTCGTGACATCTTTTTTTCTGACAAAACCTTTATTTTCATTCGGTCGGGAATTGCCTATTCAGCAATAAGCCTAAATCAACTAGGCTATGTTAGTTAAAAGGTAAAAGGGAAAGAGATCTATAACCGCAGTATAGGCCTAAGCCTAATAGCCGAACTATTATTAACAACACACAGACAGCAATAACACATTACAGACATAATTTATACGTGGTAGGCTACAGCATTATTATTAATTATTGTTTTAGTATTTGTTTGTATTATTATTATTATTATTATTATTATTATTATTATTATTATTATTATTATTAATTATTATCATTATTAATAATAAAAGTCGTTGTAGTCGGACTATCAGTTCAGGCCTTGTAGGCCTATCTAAACCTTTTACTTGATCATGCACTATTATAGTGATTATTCTCCCATATTTAACAATTTCTGCACCTAATCTGTAAATAAAGTTAATTTCTTAGTTATGGATTTAAACCCGACTGTTATTGGATCAGCCCAAAAGTATACACAAGTAGGCTACCGTTACCATTTATAAAAGCTCGGACTGTATTAAGCCATCAAAGATGAATGGATGGATGTTGTTTCGTAATATTTAATCAATCATTGCTTCATATGCCTCACAGACAGGCCGGAGTCAGACACCCGACAGGGCTGCACGATGCTGTCCTTCAGGAAGACTTCTTTGCCAGATTCACGCACAAAATCGGGTTCGCTTCAGGCTCATTTTGCTGCCATTTATCCTCAAGCTCGATATACAAGTGGCACAGCTTCAGTGGAAACTCTAAACGGGCGAACTGCCCCTGAAAGCCTGACGCTCTTTAGCGGAGGCAGAGAATAGTTCTCTCCGGTATCCCCCATTGAGCCACAGGTGTTTTCCTGTTGTCCGTGTTGCTAAGGAACCAGTGACTGACGCCCAGAGCACGTGCCAACCACCCTTTTGTTCAAGAGCACCACAGGCTGCGCGGGCGCGCGCGGGCGTGCGTGCGTGTGTGCGTGTGTGTGTGTGTGTGTGTTATGAGAACAAATAAGGCATTTTCGTGTAGATCTACCATTTTGATTAGGAAAATAAATAAATAACGCAATTAAATTCAAATGGACCCACGCACGTCTGCTCACAATTAGGGTATAGTCTTGATCAGTGATGTGAAAGGAACTGTCTTATGGAGGACAGTTTATGCTTATCCACCACAACAACCAAAAAAAATAGATAATTGCTGGACAGGGTTCAATTAATTACACCGTTGTTTCAGATCCGAGGTGTTTGATACAGGTTGAACAACCTGTTGTAAAAGTCCATGACGTTGAAGATTTGACTGATGAATAATCGTTGAATCTCAATCTTGTTGACTTTTCAAATTCAAGACAACATTTACTAGAGGAGGTTTTAAACGACATAACAAACAAATAGATGAATTAACTAATTAACCAGTTCATATAGCCGGAACCGGAACGAAGCCCGTAACATATTTCTGTCTCGCGACCCTCTTTATCCCGCTCCCTCTCCCCCGGGCTTCCGGGAGGAGCACGAGGGGGTATTGTCTCTCCCCTTGTGTCACGTGCTTCTGTGTGCTGAAGGACCTGGCTCGTGCGGTAGGCAGTGAAATAGGCCCACAGTCTCACGGTTATGGGGCCATGCAGCCCTATGCACTGACGTTTCATTCACCTTCAAAATGTCACCTCTCGAAGGTTCAGTTCAGTTCAGTTTTTATTTGTCATTGTTACAGAATAACAATAAAATGTTGTTGGAGCAAAACAAAGACAGGCATGTAGTTTTAGATGTCCACCAATTCATACATTTATACCTAATTTAATCTCCATGAATCAATTAATAAATCACCCTTACACATAATAACTACTCATAAATACCCCATCGACTCCCCATAGCCAGTAAAGTGCTTAGTGCAATAAATATAATAGATACATCTGCTGGGGGTGGGGTTGTTGGGAGGTGTATGGGAGGCAATTATGTCACAGAGGGGTGTCCAATGGGTGTCCAAGGTGGGGCTCCTTATATTCAATTTTGATGTTTATTTTGGTTCTATTTCCCTTCAGATGGCCTCGTGTGACAACCAGCAATCACACGGGACGCATTCACACAGAATACTACTGGATGCCCTTAATCAGACATTTCCTTTAAATTCAGCAGGCCTACCTTGTTTTAACTGCTGTTTATTCCGTTTTATTTTTTATTTGTATCGGTTTTATTATTTCGATTATTTTCACAATTTAAAGAGTTTGTTCGAAGTTTGTTCAAGTCTCACTATGGTAGGCCGATCACGCAAACACTGAGGTTTACGTATAGACTTTATCTCGTTGGTGACGTCACAGGGAAAGCTAAGAACTTGTTTTGGTGGCGCTTCTGTGTGAGGATCAAAAGAGAGAGAGAGTCGAGTTAAATCTCTCTCTCTCTCTCTCTCTCTCTCTCTCTCTCTCTCTCTCTCTCTCTCTCTCTCTCTCTCTGGCATGTGGAGGCCTAATAGAATCAAAGGCATTTCTCGTGTGCAGCGGCCGCGGTGGCGAGGAGGTTTGTTTAAGGCGCTGTCATAGCAAGCTGTCAGCTCCACTGGAACACTGCAGCCTCGACAGGAGGGTGGAAGCACCACACGCACGCAAAATACGCACTGTCTCAGTCACACAGACACACAGACACACTTATGTACACACTCAGGCACAAATGCGCATTCGCGCGCGCGCGCACACACACACACACACACACACACACACACACTCTTTGGGAATTTGTGGAATTTGAACAGTATAAATAAAGTTTGGAATAAGAGTGCAGCTTGAATGTTCAGAGCATGACTTTATTATGGAGACATACATTCCTTCTATGTAAGGCATAGAAATACATTAAGGATATAGCATTTTAAAGACTATAGACACATCGGTGTGATCACATCTCTGTCTAATAAATATTATATTTCACGTTTTTTTCATGTGTGGACTCCCATCTTTGTTGCGATCACAGAGCCTATTGAAAAAAGGCTATGGTCTTTCCTGTTACTCCCGTCAACATTGGTATTCGCACAATAATTAAAAGGTTTTACTTGCTTTAGACCTGTTACAAGCCTGGAGTTGTCTGCTCATCTCATGTTTTTTCCTTTTCATTTTAACGCCAAATTAAAACCTGGCTGTCATTTCCGGCCACTTTCTTCTGCTTTGCCTTTGCTCGGCACTGAATGAGGTAGTGAATAAGGAGCATTGTCACCACCGTGTCTCCCCCCCCCCCCCCCCCCTCCTCCACACATCATTTATTTGAAGGGTCCACGTAGCAAGGCCCCTGAACAGCCAAGCACAATGTTAAGCATTTTGTCCTCCAACCGTTTAATCACCAGACAGTCCCTCAAAGTCTTGGTCTTCTTCCTTCTCCTTCTTCTTTTTATTGACGCTTAATGACGGGCCCCCGGGGTCCTGCGTCTGCGCGAGATGATCGCCCAGAGAGCCTCGCTAATCATGAATCGCTCGTCAAGTATGTTCTTTCTTCGCCGTTCTGGTGCCACCAAGAAAGCAGCCGCTATCTCTTTGCTCTGATCAAGTGTTTGTGTAATGTGGTTGAACATGTTTTGTCTATATATATATTATCTTTTGGGGTTCTACTTTTTTTTTATATGACAAATATCTAGGACTGTCTTCTGCTCATGCCGTCAGGGGCAGACGGACCTCTTGTCGCGATCCCCATAAGAAAATGGGGAAAACGTTTCCTCGATTCGACTTGTCTTGTAAACTAAGCTTTCAGGCAGGTTCCGCAACTCAATCACTCAGTCGCTCTCTTCCTCGCTCAGAGATTCAGTAATTGGTGCAGGCATTAATGGGTTTCTCACCCCGCCCCTCTTACATGGAATCAAAGACAGTTCTGCCCTATCAGAGATGTCAACGAAATCCGATTTTTTTGGGGGGGGGAACAAAGAAAAAGAAAATCTAATGAATTGCAAATGGTTGTACTTGATGAATTAAATAGGTACAAGCTCACATAATCACATTTATAATAGCAGCGGCCCAGATGTATGGAGGTTTGTTACGGTTCAGCCTGCAATACGAACTTAAAGGAGCTATATGTAAAAGAAAATCCGTACTAAATCATAAAATGACACTGATACGTCATCAGAGACTATGGAAACATGCTAAGTCAAAGTGGCCGGAGACAACCCTCTCCAAAATGGTGAATTTGGACGGCAGTACCCTTTGTCAACGCTCAGTGTCAATGTAACATGTTGTACCATTCAAGCTGCATTTACTAAAAGTATACACTTCCTCTTATAGGAACCTATGCTTACTTAATTCCACATATATTTGCGTATTGTTTGTTAACCCAAAGCCGTCACATCTTGCCCAACCCACTGTTTTAGCCCCCCTCCGCCATTGGCTAGGAAAGTGTTAGTTTCAAACTGTGCCGGGACTGGGTTTTTTGACTACCATCTTAATACAGGAGCAGAATAAGGGGGGGGGGAGCATAATAGTGCTAGCCGGAGCACAGTGCCAAGCTGTGAGGTTGTTAACATAGCGGGCTAATGCTAGCACTGATTGATTTCCAGCTAGGTGAACTCACACTTTCCCGTGTGTGTGTGTGTGTGTGTGTGTGTGTGTGTGTGTGTGTGTGTGTGTGTGTGTGTGTGTGTGTGTGTGTGTGTGTGTGTGTGTGTGTGTGTGTGTGTGTGTGTGTGTGACATCCTTTAAGGTCTAAGGGGCACTAACCTAACAACTAGAGGAAAAATTGCAAGGACCCAACTGAAAAGTAAAAGTATATTTATTGGGGGGAGGGGGGGTAAAGGGGACTGATGGGACTTCTTACAAAGAAAAAGACCAAAACGCGGATTAGCCTAGCTAGCAACCCTTCCCTACAGGTGTGTGTGTGTGTGTGTGTGTGTGTGTGTGTGTGTGTGTGTGTGTGTGTGTGTGTGTGTGTGTGTGCAAGTGTGCCTGCATGTGTGCATGAATCTCCACTGGGAACTGGGAAATATCAGCAACGTACTGAAGAATCTCAACTTCTTTCAATCAATGTGTCAATCGTCAAAATAACAATTTGAGACTCGACAGAAAGGGTGAGAGAAGACGCAGGGAGAAATTTGTGTATTATTATGTTGTACTATATCTTATTTTAGATTTGTGCTTTGGCAACATACATGTACAATTCCCATGTGTTGCATGTTTAGACAAAAAGGGACATCCATGTTGCACGGGTTTGTATTATTAGGTGAGTGCTGTATGCAGCGCTCAACTATGGTTCTTTTATTCTTTCTTTCTTTATTCTTTCTTATTCTCTACAAACTTTGGGACCTATCTCCTTCAATGTTTCACCTAGATTCCAATTCACCCCATTCCAATTTAAAAATGTTCAGATTAGCTTGATATTGGGCGTTTCTTTTCCAATTTCTTTTAATAGTTTATACTTTTTATGATATTCTACTTTTAAAAAATACTATTTTTTACAATGGAAGGCAATGGGAGGACGCCGGAGCCAGCCGGAGACACTTACTACTTCAGACTTCATAACTTGGTCAATATTTTATCGTTAACCTTTGTTCAAAGGTTTAACAAATCAATCTATTACTCTATTTAACAAATCAATCTATTACTTCAGCTACAACTAGTACTACTACTTCAGCCTCTACTACTACTACTACCATTACTACTACTACTACTCCTACAGCTAGTACCACTACTACTACTACCTTCCAGCTTTGACAGTATTACAGTTTAGCTTCCAGCTTTTGTAACAATGTATTTCAGCACTTTCCCTCTTCAAATAATACAATTCAGCATTCATTCTGTCAGTTTTCAATTTCAGCTTCCAGGTATTTTAGCAGTGCACTGCAATATATTTGACCTTTCAGATTCTTCAGTTCAATTCCTTTTACATTTCTGCATTTTTAAGAATGCTTTGCGCTTTTCATTCAGCTGTCACTTTATTTGTTTCCAACCATTTACATTTTTTTAAATGGTGTGCATGTTTACATTGTTTCTCCATTTACACTTTTGAACTCTGTTCAAATCCGTTCACTTGATTTAAGCCATTTAAAGTTTCTTTACGTCTTAATCTATGTGGCTTTATTAAAACATGTTTTCAACCTCACTTTGTACTACAGCACTCACCATATTTTCTGCAGGAAATGCATTTTCTAGTTTATTAGAATTGTTTTTGTTCTCTTGAAATAAAAGGTCTGCTTACACTATAACCCTGGTAACACACTCACACTGATAATATTCTGCACACCCACACAACGTACATTCTAGCAGGCAACAGGTGTTACACTACTGACCTCTGTATTAGCAAATTGCTACTGTCACGACCCCACTGGTATATTGAAAACGGCTCTCTGTCTAGGCAGGAGTTGAGACACATAAATGGTAACAAACCACAGCTGGCAGGCAACTCGCTTCTGGCCACGTGAGTAGTGACTCACCTGGATTCCTGGCGAGCTCTGGTCCTTCTCTCTCTTGTTGAGGAATAGCTCAAGCGTTGGGGTGAACGGTAGCTGTCCCGTTCAGTTATTGTTTGACATATAACATAGACGAACACTTGAAAAACATAGACGACAAAGCGGTCACGTTCACGTTCCCCGTAGGAATCCGTCTTGCTTCTGTCTGCCATCTTGGATCCCTCAGGTGACTAAAATCAAGGCCTAACAAGGGAGCCACTCCCACAGTTACCATGACAACCAGTTACCCACCAGCTTTTAACATTACCCAACAGTAGGATCGTGACACTACCGTTTGTTGAAAGCACTGTTTCATATGACGCACACCAGTCTGTTACTCTTATGCATTCACTTTTACTGTTATACATTCAATTTATGTTGCTACTTTTATACAACTTTTCATCACTTTAGCTCACCTGGAAATACAGAAACACAACAGTGTAACGTTGCTAAAAGCAGTCAGTCCGGGGGACTACTGAATGACACAGTTTATCCTGCGTCTTACCCAAAGGACCCCTGAGCTGCCCCAAAGTGCCTGTGTGTGGTTTATTCGCTAGAACCATAATATTACCAACTCATATTTTAAAGTTGTTATTTCAAATGCATATATTTCAGATAAAAAATGTACAAAATAAGAAACCAAGCAATAGTGACAGTGAAAGATCTACAGAGAGAGGGATTGAGAAAGTCAGAGAGAAAGAGAAAGATAGAGGGACAGAGACAGAGAGAGACATAGAGAAACACACAAGAGTCACAGAGAGAGAGAGAGAGAGAGAAAGAGAGGTGTACAGGCCCGGAAAACAAGTTGGGCGTTGGAGGAGCCGTGGAGATTGAAGGGTCAGGGGTCAGGGGGGATGTGTGTGTGTGGGGGACCCTCTGTGAAAACAATTAGCAGACCATGAAGAGGATTACCAGCCTATGATAGTCCCCCTGAGGGCCGGCTGTCAGTCCAGCTAATGCAAACACACACACACACACACACACACACACACACACACACACGCATGTACACGCATGCACGCATACACACACACACACACACGTGCATGCACGCACACACATAAACAAAAACACACAAACACAGACCCATACAAGCACACACACAGACGTGCATGAACGCACGGACACACACACCCACACATCCACACACCCACACACACACACACACACAGACACACAGACACAAATGCACCCACGCACAAACACACAGACACGACAGATCACACACACTCACAAGCACACGCACACACACACACGCACACACACACACACACACACACACACACACACATTTGCAATAGAAGGCTGCTTCAGAAGGTTCTTCATTGTAACAGAATAAAACAGCCACTCGATAAAAATGCAAAGGACAGGAAAGATTGAAAGGAATCATGCAAGTTAGTTATTTCTTCACTGTTATTATATAGTTTGTGTAATGCTTTCAATAACATTAGCATAACAGAACGTTAACATTTCCTGATATGCTTGACTTTAACAAGCTCAAAATCGTCATGTTTAATGAAATAAAAATGGAACACTTTTTACCTGAGTATCTCTGCAATCAAATGAAGTGGAAAACCAAAACAGTTATTTAGATGAGGGTGTCACTAAAATGCTTGGATTAAATGGAATAGCAGATGATAGCGAAGATAAATATATATACAAAATTACATGTATATATAGACTGAGATGAACATCTATAATAGTACTGTATACCTCAAAATACTGTACCGAACCAGATAGTAAGATTTGTATTTTTTTGTATTTTGCGAACTGGCAAACTGTGGAAATCAACAGTTGAAGTCAACAGTTTGCCAGGTCACAAAGTACATCTCAAGGCAACGATCCCCATATAGGCAGGCAATAATGTGAGGTAAAACATGAGTATTTCAGTACTTTTGACTCTTGCGTGCAACCTCTCCAAATCACTCAATGAGTTCATTTGGTCCTGTTTGTTACGGTGAGCCGCTTAGAAAGAGCCGATGTTTCATCCACGCTCACCTGAAACCGATTTAGACAATTTCCCCCTCGTTGCTGCCTTTCATGAGGATTTAGATAAAGGGCCTCTCCCTACAACCACCACTGTGATTTCAAAGGAGACGCATCCTTTCGTTATTATTGGCCGGTTCCATCACGGAAACACCGGGTTTGTTTCCAATTGGATTCCTCCCGTGTGATTTAATGATATGAATACTACTGTTAACCCCGTACATGTCAGCTTAAACTCACATTTGAGAGACGGTGGGGGCTTCTGGGGCAACACTATCAACACAAAGACTATATGCTAGAGCAGTGGTCCCCAACCCCTGGGCCGCGGGCCGGTACCGGTCCGTGGGTCATTTGGTACTGGTCCGCAGAGAAAGAACAAATAACTTACATTATTTCCGTTTTATTTATTAAACGATGAACAATGTTTTATTTTGAAAAATGACTGGATTCCCTCTGTTACATCCGTCTATGACGCACTCTTGTCGCTTGTCTCGGTTACGCGATCGGTGTTGCTCAAATTAAACCCACAAGCTAGCAAAATGAGTAAAAAACATTTTACTCAAACGTCTTTGGAAAGTTTCTTTGCGAAGGGAAAAAGGCCCAGTGAGAAGACGGAAGAAGAGCCTACGACTTCCAAGAAAAAGAAATCTGCATTTAACAGACAATACCAGGAGTCCTACTTAAAATATGGATTTATCGCAACCGGTGATTCCCGCGAACCAAGCCCGCTCTGCATAATATGCGGCGACCGGCTCTCTAATGAGGCAATGAAGCCTTCAAAACTGCTTCGCCACTTGGACACCAAGCACCCTGCAGTAAAAGACAAGCCTTCGGAGTATTTTGAAAGAAAAAAGCATGAACAAGAAGGACAGAAGCAATTACTGAGGGCCACCACATCACCAAATGCGAGTGCACTGAGAGCATCATACTCGGTGGCTAATCGTATTGCTAAGGCTAAGAAGCCATTCACCATTGGTGAAGAATTGATCCTGCCCGCCACTAAAGACATTTGCCGTGAACTTCTAGGAGAGGCTGCGGTTAAAAAGATAGCACAGGTGCCTCTTTCGGCCAGCACCGTCACTCAGGAGCATTGAGGAAATAGCAGAGGACATTGAGACACAATTGTTGGAGAGGATAATACATCACCGTGGTACGCACTCCAGGTTGACGAGTCTACAGATATTGACAACAAGGCAATACTACTTGTTTATGTGCGATATCTTATCAGGAGGATGTGCATGAGGATATGTTATGTGCACTATTGTTGCCAACCAAAACCACAGCCGCAGAACTATTCAAGTCGCTTGATGATTATATACCAGGAAAACTGAAATGGTCCTTTTGTGTCAGCATATGCACTGAGGGAGCTGCTGCCATGACCGGACGGCTGTCTGGTTTAACTACTCGGATGAAGGAGGTTGAACCTGAATGTGAGTCTACGCATTGTGTCATTCACAGGGAAATGGTGGCTAGCCGAAAAATTAACTTGCGCCTGTTCGAGCAGCTTTGTGAGGAGATGGACGCGGAGCACAGACACCTTCTCTTACACACAGAAATAAGATGGTTATCCCGAGGGAGGTCGCTGGCCAGAGTGTTTGAATTACGAGAGCCGCTGCAGAGATTTCTCTCAGAAAAAAAGTCACCGCTGGCAGCACATTTCAGTGACGAGGAATAGGTCGCAAAACTCGCTTACTTGTGCAACATATTCAACCTGCTCAATGAACTCAATCGGTCACTTCAGGGGAAAATGACAACTGTCTTCAAGTTGGCAGATAAAGTAGCTGCATTTAAAGCCAAACTGGATTTGTGGGGACAGCGCGTGAACAGAGGTATATTTGACATTCGCAGGGATTTTGGAAGAGACTGACCCCGAGCCTTCATTCACCCAGCTGGTGCACGATCTGTCTTTGCTTTTAAGCGAGTTTGAGCGCTACTTCCCAACCACAAAAGACCCGATAACTGCCAAGGAATGGATCCGCGACCCATTTTTCAATAACCAGGGGAATCCAGCATGTCTATGCAAGAAGAAGATCAACTGCTGGAGATCGCAAATGACGGCGGCCTTAAAAGTATGTTCGAAACAACAACTCCGCCGGTGTTCTGGATGAAAGTCACAGCAGAATACCCTGAGATCGCCACAACAGCACTGAAAACCCTGTTGCCATTTCCGACATCCTATTTGTGTGAAGCTGGATTTTCTGCAATGACAGCAACCGAAACAAAATGACGGAGTAGACTGGCCATAAGCAACACACTTCGGGTGTCATTGTCTCCCATTACTCCTAGATGGGACCGTCTCGTTGCAGAGAAACAAGCTCAGGGCTCCCACTGATTTAGCGATATAGTGAGTTGTATTTTTCATGCACTTTATATTTGTTTTTGTGTTGTGTCTCATTTTGAAGGCATGTTTAAACATTACCATAGTGACCAGAGAGTGTTAGGGGGCAGAGTGGATGTTACTCATGGTATGTTGTTGGCGCGATGTTAGGAGGGCGTGGCTAATGAAGTTGCATAAGAGTACACAGTGCATTCACGTTTATTATTATATTTAGAAAATACCACCGTTTTTATGTCGTATCATTTTATTCTGTGTATTTATCCGCGACACCTTAAAGGCCGGTCCGTGAAAGTATTGTCTAACATTAAACCGGTCCGAGGCGCAATAAAGGTTGGGGACTGTTGTGCTAGAGGATAGAGGCTGCCTGGCATGTGGAAAAAACGAAACAAGCCTTTTATCGCCATGTCTATTTAGAGAGAGAGAGAGAGCAGGAGACAGAGAGAGAGAGAGGGGGGGAGAGAGAGGAGACACAGTGAGAGGAAGGTATGGCGAGAAAGAGAGAGAGAGAGAGAGAGAGAGAGAGAGAGAGACAGAGAGAGACAGAGAGAGATGGTCAAGGCAGCTCTGTGATCATTGGTTGTGCGAGCTCCGTCTCTCTGTCTCTCTGTCAGACAGACAAGATTAAAAAGCTTGTTATGAAAATCTTTGTGTCAGAGAATCTGCATTTGCTTTTCGTGGTTCAATGTGAAGTGAGCACAAAATAAACTGTAATCTGTACGCCTAGAAGAGACGGGCGATGAATTAACACGACTGCATAAATTAAATCATATGCATACACACACACACACACACACACACACACACACACACACATACACACACACACACACACACACACACATACACACACACACACACACACACAGACACACAGACATACACAGACACGCACACACACAGACACGCACACACACACTGGGCCAACTTGTCAATATCTTTTCATATACCCAGCTCCACCTGGGAGAGATGTGTGGAGGCCTGTGTTTGCTCTAGATTCTGAGCAAACACACACTGAAACAAACGCACACAGACACACACACAGAGACACACAGAAAAAAACACACACACAAACACACACAAATACAAACACACACACACACGCACACGCACACACACACACACGCACACACACACACACACACACACATACACACAAACAGACTAACACATACACACACACACAGACACACAGACGAATACACACACAGACACACAAACACACACACACGCACACACATACGCACACACAGAAAAACACACACACACACGCACAGGCTTTTGTGTCTGTCCCAATGAGGCAGCCTTGAGAGAGTAGGCGAAGCTGAACAAATAGCAGCATTCAGAAAAAAAACACATATAACCCTACATGCAGATACACACACACACACACACACACACACACACACACACACACACACAAAAAGACAAAACAAATGACCTCAGTAATAGAAGCTGGCGGGCCAAACAGTTTTCTTTACCACACACACACACACACGATTAGACCATGATGATTGGACCAAGCCATTATGATATACGACAAAAACTCAAATCTATAATCCACGGTTTCACGTCTCTCGGTCGTAATTACACACGTTAAATAAAAAAGTTTAGATTTGAAAGTGTTATATGCTATAATTTCCGTTTTTTTGTGTTTCGTTTGGATTATTTTGCGAGTCACGATCTCGCAGAGTGTTTGTCGAGTCACGATCATGAGGAGAAGGCCAACCGTCTCCTCTCCCGCTCCCCCTCGGAGGCAACAGACATCCACTCTGTAGCGGGCTAGACGAAATGACAAAAAAGACAGTGGACGCCATGGCAACAACATCCATACAGACCAGCTGTATGCACCCCCACACACACACACACACAAACACACGCACACGCACGCACACGCACACACTGGATCCTGGATGCTGCTCTGGATCTTCACTGCTCTATCATTGTCCTTAAATGGTTGCGCGCGCGCGTGTGTGTGTGTGTGTGTGTGTCTGTGTGTGCACACAAATGCATGCATCCATGTGTGTGTGGTTATCTAAGGATGTGCAGGCACGTTTGAGTCCAAGGACGTGTAAACATGCACGTACGCACATGCGTGTGTGTGTGTGTGTGTGTGTGTGTGCGCTTGCGCGTGCGTGCACGGCACCCCACTGCCAGGCGTGCCGGCTGATTACCTACGCGAGCGGTCCCTAATAACTCGCCGTGATCGTCATTAAGCAGGCCTTAATTAAACAATTAGGAGCACCTACGGGCGGCCGTTAGCGGCGGCCCCTCGCGATAAGCAGCGGCTGTCAAAGTCAAAGCAAACCGTTTAGCGTGGTTCAGAGTGCCGCTGCCGCGGAGTGCCGCGCGCGACTCGGCTTAGCGCCGTCGAACGAGGAATAGACACAATTTGTAATACATCAAATGTTCCAAAGGGAAATTCTCTGGACTCAAAGGTAGTCTGAACGGACCCGAGGGGTTTTCCTTCACTTTCTGCTGAACGGATGTGGTCCGTGAAACGGACGGTGTGCGGACGGTTCCAAAAGGGGGAAGATAGATACGTGTCGTTTGTTTCATCATCACATCTTCAACAAACCCGTCATCCTCTTCATCCACTTCTTCATCATCACAAACACGGACACACACACACACACAAAAAAACCACACATAGGCATAACGCACGTCACATCTTCTGCAGATCATTGGGTACTTCGCCAGCCCTCTCCTCCATCCCTTGCTGATTAACCGTCACCTTCACAATCCCCCCCCCCCCCCCATCAGAGCAGGTGTCAGTCAGTGTATCGGGGGTCCTTGGGATGACAAAGGTTCTCATTCAGAGCCTTTCCAACCGCAGCCCCACACAACCTGCAGAGCATCGGCCACATGAATTGATGGAGGGGAGGCCCCTTGTGTGTGTGTGTTTGTGTGTGTGTGTGTGTGTGTGTGTGTGTGTGTGTGTGTGTGTGTGTGTGTGTGTGTGTGTGTGTTGGGGGGGGGGGTCTTTTGCTCTGCCAATTGTTTCACTGAGAACTCTGAGGATCTGTTGCTTCATTATAAGGGATCATATAGGATATAGGATAGCAGCAGTATATAAAAGTTCAGTCAGTACTGTGTAAAGATCAAACCATGACAGATGCATTTCAAGCCTTGTTTACACTTTTTGGATATTCTCTTGACAGCGTCGATAAACAACTACCTTATTTTATGAACGATATGCAATTCATCGGGTCACAAATCGTTTCACTTATAAGGCATTTAGGCCAGTGCACGTTTTCAAGAAGACAAATAATGAAAAAATAAATCGAAAGGAAAATGATTAGTCACGATCACGACAGCAGAGTTTTCACTGGACCATCACCACGCATATATTTATATATATATATATATATATATATATATATATATATATATATATATATGTTCATATATATTTATATATTATCTATATAATATATAGACAATACATATACATTATATATATACAATTTGATATACATATATGTATAAACATATACATATATATATAATGAAACAACAGTGAACTTTGGTATTGAAAAAAAAAACACTCAGTGTTTAAACATAAGAAGTGTGTGTTGAAGGGCAAGGTGCGTCCCTTCTCAGTGTTTACACACTGTAAATTGTAATCTTGCTCCCTCTCGGTCAATCCCAAGGCCTCTGGAAACAACGGCGGAGAGGCGGATTAGTGTTCGAACTCTAACAGTCTTTATGCAAATCAACTATGAGCACCGACAGCCACACAAACACTCACACACACACACACACACACACACACACACACACACACACACGTGTGTACACGGATACACATGTGTACACACACACACAGAGGTGCGGTTAAAGGTAATTAGGGTTCATGTAATTAGTACCTTGGAGTAGCGACACCGCATCTGAATGTGTGCACGCACGTGAATGCACACACGCAGATTTCTACTTGAAAACACTCATGCACATACTGACACATACACACATAAGCACACACACACACACACACACACAAATACAGGGACACACACACAGATACACGTATACACAAACACACATGCATTCAAGGACACGCACACACACACACACATGCACACACACTCCCAGGGTTAGTTCATCCACTCATTTATTTAATCGTTGTCCCTCTTTACCTTTTGAAACAAGCCGTTAGGGATCGTCATCGCGTCTCATGATGAGCTCCCAGCGAAGTGAAACATCCACGGCGACCGGCCACGACCACTGAAAGCAAGAGCTGAAGACTTCACAAACGGCCATGTATGCTTAATCAATTAACTCTGTAATCTTTCCACGAAATTACACTTATTTCTTTGTTAAGAAGACAGACAAAGCGAGCTGCGGGGAGAAAACGTTGAACGGGATCTGCAACTATTGATGTGCCTTTTCATTTGGACGCCCTGACCTTGGAGATGTACAAACAAAAACATGTTTTATTTTATTTATAGTATATACTATATCTATTCACACACACATATACACATACACACACACACACACTCTTGCACACACACACACGCTCTCGCACATACATACGCTCTCGCACACACACACACACACACACACACACACACACACCACACCACACACACACATACAAATAGTGGTAGGGAAGGCACATGCTAAGGTGTGTGAGTGTGTGTTTGTGTTTGTGTATACATGTATCTGTGTGTGTGTTTGTCCCTGTATGTGTGTGTGTGTGTGTATGTATCAGGATGTGCATGTGTGTTTTTAAGTACAAAAGTCTGCAGACACACACGCCAGCTGACAAAAGAGAGGCCCCTCTGAGTGACAAAAGGGCTGATGGTTATCAGGGGCTGTAGGAAATTAAAGGGATGGCTAATATGCAGATAAGTTGAAGATGGGCATCTTTCACACATATGCATGCATGCACCTACACACACACACACACACACACACACACACTCAGACACACACACACACACACACTCACAAACCTACATGTATTTATAGTGGCCAGGAAGGTACCTGCTTAAGTGTGTGCATGTGCATATGTGTGGGTGTGTGTGTTTGTGTACAAGCTGGTTGATTAATCTACAGAGTATGAATATCAAATAAGAGGCAAACACATTTATATGGTGTGTGTGTGGGGGGGGGGGGGAGAACTACACCTAAGAATATTGTCGACCATGATGTAAACAAGTTTTTAATTTCATCCAAACAATAGACAAACAAAATATGTTTGAAAAGTTCCATGTTGAAAAGATTTTTATTAAATCTGAATGATGAGCATTTAGCTGAAAGAACTAAAAAACAATAGAACTACCATCAGGCGGCTCTCTTCTATTGATGTATCAAGCAAATTCTACAGTTGCTGGTCAAAACCGTCTGAACGTGGCCCTTCTATCTGTATAAAAATATGGTCACAAAAAACCATGCCCCATTGGTTCCTCTGTAAAATATAAGATATAAGATGAATGCATATTCATTCGATTTTTGTTTAAATTAGATATTCATAATATGTGATTAAAGCTGCTGTAGGTTAAGAATGAGGAGTTGTAAACAGAGCCAAAAGAAAAGAGAGGAAGAGAACAAGATTTGGAAACTAAACCACCACAGGGTGTCCCCTTCCTCTCTGCTCCCTACCTCCCTATGTCACTCCACCATTGAGAAGTGTTGCACATCCCACACCTGTGATTGACAGGTAGGATGGATTACCTTGAACCAATCAGGGAAGAGATGCGCTGATTGGTCATAAATGAGCCGGGAGCCATCTAAAATCGTAGTCTCATACAGAGGCCGGTGCATTCAGCTAGAAACAGATATTATCAAAGAGCATTTGACTCACTAATATCAGACGGTTGGCTAGGCCATTTCCAATGAATTACACTTCAATAATAGCTCTTGAATTTTACCTACATTACCTTTAAATGTCCATGGAATCAGGGAATTACTCTCTCACCTAAACCTCTTTAATTTCTCCCAAACTCTTTCTCTCTCCCTCTCCCTCTCTCTCTCTCTCTCTCTCTCTCTCTCTCTCTCTCTCTCTCTCTCTCTCTCTCTCTCTCTCTCTCTCTCTCTCTCTCTCACACTCTCTCTCTCTCTCTCTCTTTCTCTCTCAAACACTCTTTCTCCCCCACCTTACCTTATTTGAGTTGCTCCTCAAGGCTTTCGTCCAATGTTTGTGCACGTTGCTTGTCGTTGAAGCGAGATAAAACCCATCTTTCCGGGCTGTTTATGTTGGTTTTTCCTTTCTGAAGGACCGTGGCACAGTCACTGTTGCTGCCAGAATGATATCATACAACCATGTTTGAACCGCCTCACTTGTTCCCTCAGTCCCTATTCCCTAATGACTGAACACTCAATCGTACACTATTTAGGGAATAAGTATTGGGGGAGGAGACGTGTATTGGTCGTGCAAACAAGCCAGTAGTTCTTAGATGTCACCCCGTGGCAGCTCATTTGCATAAATAACCTGGAACATCTCTATTGGATGGATCCGACAACAATGAAAACACTATCATCATCACTGGTGTAATCCCACGTAGTGCACTATATGGGACAAAAGAGGACCAATTCAAACACTGCCGATCTCTCACTAATGATATTAAAGGTACATCAGATTCGACCGCTAGATGTAACGCTAGAAAATTGAACACTGGCTTGTATTTTTCTCGATTGTGAGAAAGGATGCTTGAAAATAACCTGATAATTTATTCTAGGTGCAACACCCAGTGGTTGATCCTTAGGTGGTCCCCCTTAAAGGCCTTAAAACAAAACAAACTTTTTTAGACTGAAATGCCCTTTATTTTTAATTCAAACGAAAGCATTCCTCTTTCCTTTCAAAAAGTAATAGTACATCAGAGTAACCATACTTTGAAAGCAGTCGTCAAAAGAAGGCTGCCATTTTAGGTAAAAATGTCAACATGAACAACAATGGTAACAGAGTGCAACCGAACAAGGCAGATGACTATGTTCTCTCGACAAACACCATGTCTGTGTGTGAGGTCAACCTCACCGCTCGAATGCCAAACACGTGAAAACGCTGGGGAACACGTTATACCGGGTGTGGCTTTTGTTACTGGTATCGATATTACGGGTATGAAACACAGCACGGATCAGTACTGGTTTGACTTCAGTTGGTTTGTGTTGCTGGATGGTTGCCTACAGGAAACCCAGTGTGTGTTCATCGGCTCTTTACAAACACACTGACACACACACACAAACTCAACCCTGCGGAGACTGGGCCCGAGGCGGTTGGGTCATGTCAGACTAAAACGTAAGAGGAGAGGTCCTTGTGCGGTTTTCCTCTGAAGGACATCTGATACTGTCGTTTACTGATTTTGCTTGGATTTTGACAAGTCTGTTGAGGCAACTTGAGAGACTCCTATTTTGTTAGGGGGGCTTGAAAACAACATTGGATCAGACACTAGTGTTTGGTAGAAAGAAAACACACACACACACACACACACACACACACACACACACACACACACGTTAACCAATGCGCACAGTATGAATACACATAACGCCATGTGTGTGGAAACTAGAAGGTAAATACACCAAACTTCTATATGGTATGAGGTTAATATTGAGGAGTGAGTCGAGGGGAAGCTGGGGAGAGAGGGAGTGTCACATCTGTACCGGTCACCTAGTTATGTCCCCGGCGACACCGGGTGGATGAAATAACACTCGGCTACTCGGTAAAGAAAGGAATAACAAAAGAACAAAATTATGACAAAAAAAATGTTTTGTCATAATTTTGTTATCCAGCCGTGTTCTCAAATGCTATAAAAAACGTTTCATTATTATTTCAAATGTTTATAGTCAAACTATACACATTGACCGTACCACACTATTAATATAACAACCATATAAATACACATATATATATTTAACATCTTACACTTCATTTTGAAAGATTGATCGGTATATGTTCAACTAATTTCGTGCTTCTAGGACTTTTCCATTGTAGGAAAGCGACGCTCTACGGCCTAATACAACGCACGTCTTCGCACAAGGCCCCTGTGCACGCCAGCATACCATTATAAAGCTCTCTGAATCTAGAGACGTGAGGGAAGTGTGTGTGTATGTGTGTGTGCGTGCCTGTGTGTGTGTGTGTGTACGTGTGTGTGTGTGTATGTGTGC
>NC_136937.1:27609068-27614934 GCF_949987615.1 Pollachius pollachius | reverse complement strand
TTTTTGTTCCAGAGGAGGTAGTGTTGGTGTGTTAGCATTGTGTTCCAGAGGACCACATCTGCCAAAAAATACAAATGCTCGGATCAATCGGTGCTCGGGGAGTGAGTTTCGGTTCATAGCGAACAAATAGTGCTGCTGTACAAAGGTATATTTTAAAAAACTGTTCCATATGACATAAACCGAAAAACTATGTTAAAAGATGAACAAAAACATGCGTGAAAGGCCTTTCCCAGAGGATTTTGGTTTTTCTGTTTACTTGGACCGGAATCGACAGAGCGAGAGCGACACTGAGTTATTTCAGTGGCTTGTTTGAAATATATTATTATTATTTTACACAATAAGAGAAATCTGTGGCATTGAAAGAAAGCAATATCTCTCCCTTACACTGAGAGGGTAGACACATATTGTTGCCTAGGCCAGGGATATCGCAAATATAAAGTAGGACATAATAAACAGCTTTGTCATTGTTGTTGAATATTTCCTCAATGCTCATATGAAACAGAACCCACGGCCCTCAGCTGCGACTCATGCACAACGGTGGTGATGTTTGGAATGATGACCGAATCACAGCAATTGGGGTTCGAAACTATAGAACTATAGTACTTTTCTTAGCTAAAAAACTGACTATTCTTTCTCTCGCTCTCTCTCTCTCTCTCGCTCGCTCTCTCTCACTCTCTCTCTCGCTCCCTCACTTACTCTTTCTCCCTAACACTCTCGCTCTCTCTATCTCTCACTCTCTCTTGCACTCTATTGCTCTCTCTTTCTCTCTCTCTCTCAGTGTATACATATTAATATATATATATATATATATATTAATTACATGTACTAATCTAGTGCAATATGTATTATATTTGTCAGTACAGTTCACTTCCCCAAAAGGTACAATTTTGCAGATTCTTTTATTTTTTTTCAGAAGCGTCGTAACATTTTGTGATTTTTCATTGCAACCACATCAAGGTGCATGATGGGAAATGAACAGGGGGCATTTAGATTCAAGACTCCCATCAATTGTGCTCCATGTTTTCCTTCCTCCACCTGACAGGACGAAAAACCTTTTTCCCGTTCTTTCTTTCGTTCTTTTCTTTTCGGTGCATTAACGTGAACAATAGAACCACACCATTAGTGGTTAATTGTGGCATAAAAGTACACGGACAACGTGTCAAAGTGATTCCTTTGTGTCTCACAGCAAGTGCGTTTCGGCTGTGGGCACAGTAGTTTGCCCCAGCTTGACACAAAGTGACAACTTTTTCTCTCTGTATTTCACTTTCAGATTCTCTCTCTCCCTCTCTCTCTCTCTCCTCTCCCCCTCTCCCCCTCTCTCTCCCTCCCTATATCCCTCCCTCCCCCCTCTCTCTGTCTCTCTCTGTCTCTCTCTCTCTCTCCTCCCTCCCTCCTACCCGCTCTCTCCTCCTCTCTCTCCTTCTCCTTCCCCTTCTCCCTTTCCCTCCCTCCCTCTCTCTCTCCCTCCCCCTCTCTCTCCCTCCCTTCCTCCCCCCTTCTCCCTCTCTCTCCCCCCTCTCCTCTCTTTATAGGTCTGTGTGTTTTGATAAGGTGAGAGTGTCTGTTTATCTGCGTCGGCCCGGCGAGCCGCATTAGCATGAGAATGGGCAGAGTCTCCCCGCTAATCCCATGTTTCTCCCTTGTAATAAAATGTCTTCATTCAGAGAGGAGGAGGAGGGGAGGAGGGGAGGGGAGGGACGGGAGAAGAGGCGAAGAGGGGACTAGGACGGGGAGGAGGAGAGGAGGAGGAGAGATGAAAAGCAGAGACATCCTAGCAGCTCTTCTGCAGAGCACATAGCGGGTCGGAATGGCTGTTTTATCAATAATCAATAATCAATAATCAATAATGTTGTGTAGTGCAGTCATGCATATTTCATGACAGGGAATGCAGACAAATTGAGCTGAAAATTGAGATGATGTGCGGCACGTATGATGTATGATATACATCATGCTATACTACTGCTTACGTGTAGGATTACACGCACACACACACACACACACACACACACACACACACACACACACACACACACACACACACACACACACACACGCGCACACACACACAATGGTCTTGTTAGACAGCACATGTGAGTACAATGCTCTGACACAGCTGTCAGAATTATCAGCAGGCCTGACAAGGTGACCTCTGACCTCCCGGCCCACTCTTAGCTAATGGCCAACGCAGGGCAAGCGAGGGCCGAAAGAGAGAGAGGGAGGCAGAAAAAACACACGCACGGGGGCGGGGAACGTGTATGTGTGTTTGTGTCAGGTGAGGGGGAGTGAGGGGGGTGGGGGGGTACAATAGAGATGAAGGTGTCGTCGGTGGGGCTGATGAAGTTGGCCCTTCAAGGGCTTTGAAGTCACACGCCGCCGGGAGATCAGAGAGAGAGAGAGCGACAGAGAGAGAGAGGTGGGGAGAGAGTGAACATCCCAGAAGAAGAAGGAGAAGAAGAAAAGGGAAAAAGTGGGACGAGAAAAGAGAAACAAGAGGTGGAGGAGGAGGAGGAGGCAAGGGTTGGGTGGTACGCAACAAAGACAGTTCGTTGCCGGGTCGGGGGTGTGGGGGGGAGGCTTGGCGTTGAGGCTGGTTCATCTCCCAGCGCACACATCCCATCACGATGGAGGATTGTGTCTGGGTTTCAGCTGCTCTTTCTCTAGATGTATGCATGTATAGGGGGATTTCATCTCTTCACAAACAGGACCCTACACCCGGTACGGGCACACACTCAAACGCATATACACACATACATACAAGCACACACACACACGTACGCTCAAACCAACACATGCACACACACATGGGCACATACAAACACGCACGCAAACACATACACGCACACACGCATACACATGCACACACACACACACATGAACACACACACACACACACATGAGCGTGCAAACAAACACAAAGAGTGCACACACACAGGCTTAATAGGAAGGAACAACAATGAAACCTATTCTTCAACACAGGAACAATAACCGACAACTAAACAGAAAAACAACACATCATAACAACAATGGCTTGTTGCTAACCCTAACAGAATAAAACTACTAAAAATCCTCGAAAAAATTAACGACAATAACTAGCAACACTATAACTCACAAGATAACTCGCAACACAACACAACGACGACACTCTGCGACAAAAACACAAAACGCGACAACATTCAGCTCATCTCCATTCAGCTGGGCTACGTTTAGCTCAGGCTAAGCTCTGCCAGGCAGGCCAGAGTAGCCGATCAGGACCCTGGACAGCGATCGGTCAGAGCTGAACTCTGTGTGTGTTGCTTGTTGTAGGATAGTCTACCACAGGAGTCAAGGAGCTAGGCTAGCTTCTGCTAATTCTAGGCTAGGTGGTGAGACAGTATGTTGGCAGTACAACCGTTCAGCAGTACACAGCCATGAAGCAGAACAGATACACACTCAAATACACGCTTGCACGAGCACACACAAACACAAACACACACACAAACACACGCCTGCGTATTCAGACAGAAGTAAATATTGAGCTACGACAGAGTAAACAATCGCCCTGGAAACCAGATGGCTGCCAAGACAAACACACATACACGCACACACACTCGCACACCCACGCATGTACACACAGACACACAAACACACACTAACATGCACACGTACACACAGAGGTGTGTGTGTACATTTCAAAGGTTGTATCAGGTTGAGCTCAGCCAAACATTCATTCAACGTTTTTTTTGCTTTTCAACTCTGACGTCTTTGTGTAAAATAATGCTTTGGATAATGTTCTGGTGAACTCATGCAACATGGCTCCCACGTTGCTCTGTTCCCCGTAATGATGTGTTCAATGTAGGTGCTGGCTCTTTCATTGGCTGTGTTGGTCTGTTACAAACACAGGGCTAGTGCTCAGAATGAAGGCTCAGTTCTTTGTGTACCCTCTCATGTTACCTCAATGGATCAACGATGATAAGAACCAATACTAACGTGTAGAAATGACCTCGCTACCCTCTAAATATGGGACGTACACCAACAACGCTACTGTGACGTATGCTAATATGCTAGCTGCAAGGCCGTGTTTACAAGGTTTGGCTGGATTGCAGTTACACTGTTACATAAGCTCCACCTCCTGCGACAAGTCTGCATTCAGACCCTTCTCCTTATCTTTGGCGGAGGATATTTTTGTAGTAAATCGTACATCTGACGTTATCAGAGGGTTCCAGAGGACAGCTGGATGGGACAGGGAGGCGTGCTGCTGTACAGCCATATAAAACCGATGCGCCAGTCAAATTATATTCAGGTCAAGTGGTGAGTGCTCTCCGTCTATATTAAACATGTGAGTGAGACACACACACAAACACACTCCTACCATCGGCATACTCAAATAAACAAACACATTGAGGCTATATACACATGCATTCGATTTACAAGCGCAGACACAGACCAAAATACACAAACACACACACACACACACACACACACACATGCAAACCAACATACACATCCACATGCACAAGCAAAACACACACACACACACACACACACGGCAATACCCCTTTTATTGTATGCAGGAATGCAAAGTTAGGATGCTTAATAACAAATATGACCAGAGGGCATTACAACTACAACTACTCATCTATGAATGATTTTTTCATGGACAAACACACGTGCACTTTCTTCGGAAACACAGTTTGTTCACAGAGGGACGCGTCATAATATCCAGTCTATTTTAGCATCTTGCTGTGCATTTTATAGCGACGGTGTAGCAGCTCTCATTGATCAAAGTGGGAGGCTCTGAGGCCACGCAGCGCAGCGCCTCCGTGCCCGGTTTGGCAGGGGGGTTAGTGACCGGGTTCAGCCCCTCCTCTGGGCGTAGGGAGCAGCTAATAGAGTCATGATTACAGAGGACTGCTCCGCTTGGCACTTAGCCCTGTCCTCGCTTCACCTCTCCTCCATCACCCTCTCTCTCTCTCTCTCTCTCTCTCTCTTCACCTCTCCTCCATCACCCTCTCTCTCTCTCTCTCTCTCTCTCTCTTCACCTCTCCTCCAGCACACACTCTTTCTTTCTCTCTCTCTCTCTCTCTCTCTCTCTCTCTCTCTCTTCACCTCTCCTCCATCACCCTCTCTCTCTCTCTCTCTTCACCTCTCCTCCAGCACTCACTCCTTCTTTCTCTCTCTCTCTCTCTCTCTCTCTCTCTCTTCACCTCTTCCCCATCACCCTCTCTCTCTCTCTCTCTTCACCTCTCCTCCATCACCCTCTCTCTCTCTTCACCTCACCTCCATCACCCTCTCTCTCTCTCTCTTCACCTCACCTCCATCACCCTCTCTCCCTCTCTCTTCACCCTTGGCTCTGTCTCTCTGTCACTCACACTCTCTCTCTCTCTCCCGTATCCCTCCCATCACATAATCCCTCCCACCTGTGTCTGTCTCTTACACACTAAATATCTCTCTCTCTCTTTGTCTCTCACACTTATACACACACACTCATACACACACATGCACACCCCCACACACACACTCTCACACATCACAGCCCACACACGCACAAACACACACATCCCGGCCAACACACACACACACACACACACATACACACACACAGCCATCAAGATAACTGCTGTCCTGTCATCTTCCATCAAGCCAACTGCCTGGCCTCTCTCATCTGGTCATGACGTGCACAAACGTGCGCACGTCACTCACACGCTCACCGCCACAAGATGGATGGGTCTTCATTCCCCCCCCCCCTCCTAATCTCAGGCTTTTGTTTTCATTTTGAATTAATAATGAATACATTAGTAGATTAATGAATATGCATCGAGTCTGTTTAGTTATTTTGGTGGGTCTCTGTGTTTTTTTGGTTACGGACAGTAATTTTGAGTGCATAAAC
>NC_136937.1:27556568-27604068 GCF_949987615.1 Pollachius pollachius | reverse complement strand
ATGCACTCCTCATCAGGATTCCCAGCAAGAACATCCAGCGGCTGCAGTACACCCAGAATTGTGCTGCCAGGATCCTGATGGGGGTGCGGAAGTACCACCACACCACACCCATCCTCAAATCCCTCCACTGGAATCCTGTCCAGTACAGGATCCAATTCAAGATCTCCCTTCTGTCCCACCAGTGCCTCCATGGCACTGCCCACCCCTATACCTCAAAGAACTCATCACCCCCCATTCCTCCTCATGCCATCTCCGCTCTGGACAGACCAACCTCCTTCAGCTTCCGAGGACATGGGTCAGAATTATGGGCGACCGCGCCTTCTGCCCAGCTGCACCCAGTCTGTGGAACGCTCTGCCTGACCCTCTAGGGGCCCCACAGACTGTGGATTCTTTTAAAAAAGTAAAAAAAAAACCATCTTTTTAGAAAAGCCTTTGGCTAAACTGCTATTTTAAATGATTATTTTTTTCCCTGTTATTTTTCCTTTTTAATCTAGTTAGTCTTTTATGTTGTATTCCTTTCTTTTAATGTGCATTGCAGCACTTTGAGGTCATTAAGTTGATGTAAAGTGCGTTATAAATACAATTTATTATTATTATTATTATTATTATTATTATTATTATTATTATTATTATTATTATTATTATTATTATTATGTTGGCTCTCTGTCCCTACAGCAAGGCACCTCAACCCTCCAGCGGAGATTCAACCTCAGACAAGGAGTAGTGTCTCGCTGTAACAAGTGAGGAGATGGGTTAATAAAGACGGAAGGATTGATTAATGGCCTTTTGTTTTTACCTGGGTCAGGATGAGGGGAAGTATCTCATGCTAGGACCCTGACACGATACGCACACACACACAGGTACACTCATATGTACACACACATAGGCACACACACACACACACACACACACACACACACATTCACGGAGGTACACACACATGGGCACACACACACCCACACACAGGTAAAAATACACACACACACACTCAAACACCCACACACATACACAGAGGTACACACAGTCACATACACACACAGCAGACACACATTGGGGCGACCGCACTGTATTCATGGCGGTGGATCCGGGCTGAGGCCAGCAGATAGCGGCGTTCACGTGGGCGTCGCGATTAACGAGCAGGAGGCGGGCGAGGCAGAGACAACACAGAGATTTGAAAAAAAACATTAAAACAACACCCGTCTTTTGTCAGCCCGTCACATGGGCCAGATTTACGGCGGCCAATTACAAGCGGTGCTCCAGACTGCCCCCCCTCCCCCATTACCCTATCAAATGCTTTAATGGCCGTGTCCTCAAAGGGCTATCTGTTTGGCCTAGCCTCTCCCGACCTGCCCCCTCCCCCCACGTCTCCCCCAAAGTGCAGCACATATTACCGCCACCATGGGATGTGACAGACAAAGGGTTCCCCCCCTCCCTACCACACACACATGCACGCACTCAACCACACACACAAGCCCGCACGCTCGTTACCACACACACGCACGCACGCACGCACACACAAACACACATGACCACACACGCACGCACGCACGCACGCACACACACCGACACACTAACACACACACACACATGCTCACACAACCACACAAACACATTACCACACACACACACACACACACACACACACACACACACACACACACACACTTTGGGCCTATTTTTTGTTTGGTCCAATGGAACATGGCCTCCCCTGAACACTCTGGTGTGAGTCGACAGGTAATTAAAACCGAGCGGAATTTGTGGTTCATTTGCCAGATAGTTATCTAAATTAAATAGCCTGCCTCAATGCCAAACTCTCTCTCTCCGTATCCCTCTCTCTATCTGTCTGACTCAACCGTAACATCTCTCTCTGTCCCTCTCTCTTTCCCTCTCTGTCCCTCTCTCTCTCTCCCCCTCTCTCTCTCTCTCCCTCTCTCTCTCTCCCTCTCTCTCTCTTCTCGCTCTCTCTCTCCCTCTCTCTCTTCTCGCTCTCTCTTCTCGCTCTCTCTTCTAGCTCTCTCTCCCTCATCTCGCTCTCTCTTCTCGTTCTCTCTCTCTCTCTCTCTCCCTCTCCCTCTTCTCGCTCTCTCTCTCTCTCTTGTTTAGGACATGGCAGCAGGTAGAAAAAATAGCTAAAGTGATAGTGCCTTCCTCCTCCTCCTCCTCCTCCTCCTCCTCCCAGGGACCTTTTCTCCTGGATCAGGTGATGAAGGTGTGTGTGTCTCTATGTCTTTTTCTCTCTCCACTCTCCCTTTCTTTCGCTCATTCTACCAATCCATCAATTAATCAATGTATTCATCTATCACCTATCATCCATCTATCATGTATCCCATCATATATTCAACCGTTTCTCATTCATCTATCATTCATCCATCCATCATTCATCCACCTATCATTCATCAATCATTCATCCATCTATCATTCATCCATCCATCATTCATCAATCCATCATTCATCCACCTATCATTCATCAATCATTCATCCATCTATCATTCATCCATCCATCCATATGATTATCATATATCCATCTCCACACCTCTCTCCTCCCTCCTCAGCCAACCAGCCGGTCCTACTGTAAGAGGCAGACATCATCTCTCCCTGTCACATCTGTTGGCACGTTGCCATCTGGCCGTGATGGCCAAATAACACTCTTCAGGGCAGAGAGGTGTGTGTGTTCGTGTGCTTGTGCACTGGTGTGTGTGTGTGTGTGTGTGTGTGTGTGTGTGTGTGTCTGTGTGTGTGTGTGTGCCGGTGTGTGCTAGTGTATGTGTATGTGTGTGTGTATGCGTGTCAGTGTTTGTGAGTGTGTGCTTGTGTGCTGGTGTGTGTGTGTGTGTGTCCATGCGTGTCACTGTGTGTGTGTGTGTGTCTGTATCTATTTGTGTGTGTTGCTGTGTGCGTTAGTGTGTGTGTTTGTTTATGTGTCCGTGCGTTTCACTCCGTGTGTGTGTGTTTGTGTGTGTGCGTGTGTGTGTGTCTGTGTGTGCGTGTGTGTGTGTGCGTGTGTGGGTGCGTGCGCGTGTCAAGCGAAGCACAAAGGATCACTTTATCCGATTAGTATGCATCTCCAAAAAAAGAAAAAACACCAAACAGAATTGCACCCCCCCCCCCCCCCCCCCCACTCCAATTAATGGATTAGAAAATGATGTTGAGGTGCGACCCATCGTGAGACCACCATGCTACACAAGCTGGAGATCGGCTAAGGTTTGGTTTGACACTATTTTAAACGGCATGATGGCCATACAGACAGTATGTGGCAGGCTTTGGTTTTGTTATGGTAATTGTTTATTTGTCTTTGCGTTAAAGGACAATTCCGGTATTTTGAACATTGAGCCCCCTTTCTGGTTAGTCTAGGATGAAATAGAGTGGTTAACACCGAAATTTTGAAGATTGGTCCTGTCTCGGGTATTTGGCTAATTTCGAATCGCCCCTGCCTGCTACACAATGGCTGGCTATGTGCATTCACAAACCTGTCCTTAAAACACCCCTAAACGTTCGTTTTCAGAAATATGAAACTCATCAAGTGGTTAGTGGTGATTGTTGATGTTCCTAATCAAGTATCGTAGCGAAATGCAGCTTCTGTCGTGTTTTATTTGGCAGTTTGTAAATCCATTGAAACGGAAACCAGACCGGAAACGGAAACGGAAAGGGGGGCTGGTTGTAGTCTTTTCAACAGTAGGGCTAGAACCAATGTTTAGGGGTGTTTTAAGGACAAGTTTGTGAATGCACATAGCCAGCCATTGTGAAGCAGGCAGGGGTCATTTAAGTGAAACTATTTTCATAGCACCGTAAAATCCTTGCTCATAGAATAAGTCAGGTGCCCTGCTGTGTAAAACATTGACAGGGCAGGGATTAACAACAAACTGATAACGTTATTATGTTAAAATGGTCATTGCAGCCCCTAATCGAACACACCTTTAATTAATCAGAAAAGGGCACTTGATGTGTCATGATGAGAAAAACCACAGATGTGGCCGAAGTTCTACGTATTTAGTCGTAATTTGTATTTGTTTTATCAGGACAAACTACACTCCCACAGAATGTTGTAAACAAACACAACTTCAACAGCCTAAATTGTCCTTTGGTTTTGTTATCGACTCTGTACTTATCTTACAACCTCGTACTTTTACGAGGCAGCGAAAGCGCCGTCAAACAGGACGGTTCAAAAACTGGGCGCCCCATTGGGACTGACCGAATTTAATGCACTTGGCGGAGAAAAGATGTGCAGTTGAAATGTTCAACTTAAACAATGAGCCTAGCAATTTATGGCTAAAGACCGATTCATACTTCCGGATCCGGACGAAATTCGTCTGTCCGTACCAAACGTTGTCTCTGGGACTACCCTTCCCAGACTACCCTTTCATACTGTACGTTTCCCATAAAACGTTAAATACAATATATATACATATCAGATATTATACTACTCTAGACTACTCTAATCTATTTTCGCGAATGGTTGGACTTCTGACTCTATACTGCTGCCTCGATTTCCGTTGGTATTGCTCCGTTTCTCCTGGAGCACTCGCTCAGAGGCGATGGACCCACTGACGGACGAAACGACCTCCGGGACCGGACGAAAGGATTCCTATCCGTATTTACCATAGGGTGTGAATGGGCCTTAAGGGGTGATGAGAATTACACGATTATTAATATATGTTATGGATGTTATGAAGGTAACCACATACAAACGGCAGAGGATTATATCCCTGCGTGCGGCAGAAAACGTGGTTGACTAAACCTTGGACTATTCATTTTACCACAGACAGACAGATAGACGGACAGATGAAGAGACACATGGCCAGAGAGAAAGACAGACCAACAGGCTGACCGGCAGGCAAGAAAGTAGACAGGCATACAGTTGCACAGTTGGACAGACAGAGAGACTGAGGGTCAGAGAGGCAAGTAGACAGACAGGCTGTCAAACAACCAGACAGCAAGTAAAGCCCCCGTCGCCTACCAGACAGGCATCCCATCAAATTGACCATGTCTATATTTTTGATTGACACTCTCAAAGTCAGTGCTTTCCCATGTCAGGGGCATCAAGATGTGTCACTCACTCACATACTCACTCACTCACTTTCACAGGCTGATAACCCGAGACGTTGGCCTTCGTTTTACCTCTCATCTTCTGCTGACCAGCACCTGCTTGGGGTCCGAAATTAACCTTTGCGATTTTTTGTCTCTTCACCTGCCATGGATAAGCGGTTTTACCGACCTGACAATTGTTTTAATATGTAGCCTTGACTTGTTCTACCTGTCGAACCGTCAAATCTAGCTGCCATTCTCTCTCAATCTCAACTCTTCCCTCCATAGCGTTCAAAAGATCAGCAACTAATACGTATTGAATTATGATTGTATATATATATATATATATATATGCAGGTTTGTTTATTAGTTCACAAAAAGCTCACTGAATAATTAGATCAAAGAATGCTTTCTTGCTTTATTCGTTGAATGAATCGACTTGTAACAACAGAGGCCTACTACTCATAGAGAAGTATTCCTATATATAATATAGAACGACACACGGTACAATATGGCATTCAAACCATACATAAAAAGTCCACCATTGTGTCCACTAATGAACACTGTTCACTCTTTCGTTCATCTTTCATTTTTGTGCTTACGTTTTTTTATTTTAATTATTTTACCACCTCGTTGTGTTAACCTTGGCCCCTTGACAGAGAAAAAATAATGGAGCCAAAAAAAAACGTTCAAAGCAGCAGTTAAATCACGACGTTAATGACGGTTGGGAAAAGTGAGGGGGTCGCGACTCTCCACCTCCAGTAATGACCGTCTTTACTCCACTTACTAACATACTGGGATTAAAAAAAACTGTCGTTTTAAATGTAGACCTAGCCTACTAATAGGCCTTCCCGGAGCCTTTGACTTCTGATGACTTCGACTCGGACCAGACTCCCCACTGCGTTGCCTGCGTGGCTCTCACTGCTATTATACTTTATGTACATTTGTGCAGCAGGATTGTATGATGGATCGAAGAAGAGAATGTGAACAAGTTAATGTTTTTAAATAAATAATCTGCATATATTCACTTCATGCTAAATTTATGTGTAGGCCTACTTTTGGTTAAAAGTGGGCTTCATTAAAAAAAAAAAAAGATTGCAGCTCATCGTCAGGTGGTCTAAGACGTCAGGTGACCGGACCCTGATTGTGGGGGGGCGGTGAACTTGGTCACTTATGTCGGTTTAATTGGGCTAACGTGAACGGGGCTCCGCAGGCACGTGGTCAGTCAACAGGCGACGGCCCGGGAGAGCTTCCGCTTCACCGGAACGCTTCATTCATGGCGCGCATATCCTACAGATCTCCAGCGCCCTCTATCGGTACGTATAATACAGTTCATGGGTAAAATATACAAATAGTCAAAATAAAATTCAGTGCAAAAAAATGTAAAGTATCAATTATGATTACATTTAAAATATGTGGCTCTATAATCATGGTATGGTTACCTGTATATTATTAGACATGTGAGCGACTGATATACATACCCTTAAAAAATACATTACTCTATCCTGTCAAGAGGAGAAAAAAATCATCGTCTAAACTCAGCTGGCCTGAGAGTGGGAAGTGAACCCACGCCGGTATTTTGTGGGCTCGTTGTCGCCACGTTTGCGTTAGTGGGTCTGTGCTGCCGCCTGGTGTTCAAATTGGTAACTAGACATTTGATTTATTCTTTTTTTGTCAATTACTGAATATCCGAAAATTTATTTGATCTGATTTAATTCGATCATGCCAAATTGAAACGCTTGCTTAGAATATATTTTTTTATATTATCACCACTTTGTATTTATTCATCTTGCTCCATCCGTGCTGAGAACACTAACTTCTCTAGTTGCTACTTAGTTACCTACTACTTAAATACTCAATACACATTTACAAAGTAAATACGTCTTTGTAAGATATATATCTGTGCTGGTGGAAGGAAAAAATACCAGGGTTCGAGTCCCAAGGAAGCTTCACAAAGTATTTCACCAGTATGCAGGCCTGCATGCCCATTATCAGTAACTGGTAATATTAAAACATATATTCAAAGGTCCTTCCTTCAGGTTATGGAGTCGGTTTTGTGTAATAATAAGAAATCACTGAGCACTTATTGGGTATTGTGGATAAAACAAAAATCCACACATTTAAGTACAATCAATATGAATATGAGTATTCATATAAATATCCAGGTTTAAGCTACTGATGTTGTTTCAGCATTACCTCAACAAAACCTTGTCTAAAATAAACAAGATGTCTTTCTACTGAACTTTCTGGAGGTATTTCACCATCTGAAATCCTTTAGCACTTCTTGTTAACAACGCACGCAAGCACACACACATACACGCACGCACAGGCACACACGCACGCACACATACACAAAAATAAAGATGAATGGACAAGAAGGACATACCATGGATCGTGCTAGACATTGCTGCAGAAGAAGACGATGGTACCGTTGCTGGTTAGAACAGAGAAAACAATATAAAGAGTGAGAGAGAGGTAGAGAGCGAGAAGTGGAGAGAGAGAGAGAGAGACACAGACAGACAGACAGACAGACAGACAGACAGACAGACAGACTTGGAGAAATAAAGAAAAGAGAGAGAGAGAGACACACACACAGAGAGATAGAAAGAGAAAGGGATCAGAAGAAAAGGGACGAAAAGAAAGTCTTCCAGTTGAGAGACGGAGCATCCATAGAGTTGCTCGATCCACAGTGATGTGATGAGGCAGCAGAGCCAGGAGCACGTCCCCTCCAGCCCTCTGCTTCTCATTTTTTCATTTCTCTCTCTCTTGTTCCTGTATTTCAACCTGGCTTGTACTGTCTGACTTTGGCTTTCCCCCCTAGCTTAAACGTGTGTGTGTGTGTGTGTGTGTGTCTGAACATGGGTATGTGTGTTTGAACGTGCTTGAGTCCGTTTATGAACGTGTAAGCATGTGTGCGTGAGAAGAGCCCTTTAGCGGGTATTGGAAGGCAAACAAAAGGCATCCAGCTTATTGTTGAATTTCCTGCCCTTTTTCACAGAGAACAAAAGAGCTTTTTGGTAGCAGCAGGAAAATGCGACATTTCTAAATGCCAGGAAGTTGAAATGGGATTCGTATTCAAAATATGATGATCCACATATATCTAAGAGATTTGAGAGTTAGTAAATGTGACAATTACCTATTTTTATTTTGTATTGGACGCTTTAGAAGTGGTTATGCACCTCACATACAGGACACACACACACACACACTTTGTATCTATTGGTCGTTCTGATTGGCAAACAACACAAAACAGACACCCACACGTGTATGTATACGAACACACTGACACAAACAAACACAAACACACTGCTTTTTCTGTCAACACTGGGCAGACATTTTGTGGAAGACAAAAGGTGGACCGATTAATTATTGCAACATTTTTTAAACGCTGTGGTGAAAAGCGGTTGACCTTTAAGTCTTTTCAGTGAGCTAGAGCTGCAAAATTGTGCGTTTTCCATTTTAAGAGAGTCCCGCCAGCAACAAATCTACAACCCCTGGTCAGTTTAGTTAAGTTTGACTCACTAAACAACCAAGCCTTATCAAATGGCTATCTTATTACGAAAAGCTATTGTTTTGTTTTGGAGTACCCCCTACATTTGTTAAATCACAAGTGGTATTGTCCACAAATGTTTATAAAGGAAGGATCCTACTTGTGATGTCACAAACAGGTTGCTTTTCAAATTGCCTGCAGTACGCCACATATAAAGGGACCTATGACCTATGACCAATGTTTTTTTATGTTTTCAAACACACTTTCAAACATGATGACTGCAGCTTCAGTCAGTCAGATAACCAAATAGCCCCGCTAGAGAATAGAAGGATTAGAGTGTGATTTCTTGCCCATTACTGTTGGCCATTTTTATTCATAGAATGGGTCACAGTTTAAATAAAAAATACACAAGATTGATCATTGCAAACTTTACCACCACTGTATAATATTTGTCGTATAGTCAAAATCACAGTGCAATTATATAGATGGCTTTCATTTAAATATATAAGTTAAAAGAGTTAGTGTTTGAAATGTTCCACACATAGCTTATGTTAGTATCTGTCCAATATATTTAAGTCAGCATTGCTTTCCAGAAATTACATTAATATAAACAGAGAAAAACATGAATCTAAAATATAAAAGTCAGATTTTTACAATGACGATGGAAAAAAATTATACAAATATTGATATCTTGTACTCCCGTATTGCTTATACTTTGTATTATTTTCAGGAAGCAAAAGAAACTAATGGAAAACAACAGCAACAAACAGTGAGACACTTTAAGTTTTGATTTTCATTTAGCATTCCACACGTCCCGCCAGGTACGAAAAAAGTCACGAATTCCATCTTTCACCTTTCTAAAGGTTGTCGTAGTTTTAGGGTCATCGCATTCATATCAATTCATCCACAGACAGATGCGAAAAAAAACAGCCATGAAACACATGATGACACGTCATACATGATTTAGACGTCCGAACAAAATGCAATATATATATTTCTTAAAGGGGACATATTATGAAAACAACACTTTTCCTGGGATTTGGGGTGTTGTTTTGGGTCTCTGGTGCTCCCACACGCATACAAACTTTAAAAAAAGTCTGTACATGATCTTTTGAGTGAGATATGCATTTCTGAAAGTACCCCGCCTACAGTTACCAAACGAGCGAGTCAGTGTCTGCGCCCCCTCCCCTCTATTTGAATATTAGCCCCCACTTCCCCACTCCCCTCCAATCAGAGCATAGCTAAGATTTTGTGGACCAGCGGACGAGCAGCTCCGGCGGTGGGAGTTCAGCGGCAGCCCGGCAGCTCAGCTCCGGGAGTACAATCTCTTTGCTCTGGCGGGGGGGAGACGTGGAGACATGGAGGAGAAAGGGATTGTACTCCCGGAGCTGAGCTGCCGGACTGCCGCCGAGCTCCCCCTGTCGGACTGCCGCTGAAGCTTTGGCGGCAGTCCGACAGCTCAGCTCCCGGAGTACAATCCCTTTCTCCTCCATGTCACGGTTCAATATGGACTTCAGAGAGTCAAGGCCAAAGTTCCTTTCCCCCAATTCTTCTCAACCATGGCCGAGAAAACCCCCACTACGAGTCTTTACGTGTTGTGGAAGTACCAGAGATGTCAGACGCAGTCTTTGTGATTCATAATATCATCCGAGGCGCACATAGCTTTTGGCGTTGATATTAGATATAATATTATATAAATACCTATATATTATGTAATATTATTATTATTATATTATATTATATAGATATAGAGCTCCAGGAGTCTGCAAACGGCAACAATCCCTTCTTCTCCATGCTGTGGTTCAGTCTGACAGCTCATTGGTCAATGGGCAGCAGCTCATTTGCATTAAAGCTGCAGACACCAGAAACAGCGCATTCTGAAGGGACTGAAACACAGGGGAATAGCGGTAGGCAAGATTTTTTTCCTAAAAGCTATTTCCAGCAAACAGCTTCAAAAACATGTTTTCTGGAATTCATATACTATGTTTACTTGTTGGGAAAACACCATAATATGTCTCCTTTAAGTAAATTGAACGGGTAAAAAAGACACACTTACCTCCAGTGTAAGATGGAGGACTCCGAGGTGAACCACACTTTCGACGGGTTTGTGAGATTTAAAGGGAGTTAAAATGGCGGTGGCTAGGGAGCCTGGAATTCTTGTTCAAGTACAATTCATTTTGGCAACAAAAAGTTTTTGTTTGATTAACAGTAGTTCTTCATTCTGTTAAGGTACAGTCATATGTTGTATAATGTTGTAGATAAAAAAAAAAAGGAATAACACGTTTGGGGATGAAAGGAAAGAATCGGGGAGCGCAAGAAAGGTGTTTCAACCTGATTGGGAATGTGAAGATCCAAAAATGATTAAGAAAAAAAAGAAAAATTAAACAAAAAGTGTCAGTACTTTTAACGGCTTACTTAAGTGCAGGGGGAAGGGACTGAAGAATGGACGAAAGGAAAGTGTCATCATTCGCAAAACAGGAAGTGGACGAGACATCACGTCCCTGAGCCTATGTGGCATATCACAGCGTTTTGGTCGGTACTGTATGGCTTGTTTGGTCAGGTAATGGCTTCTGATCTATTTTTCCTTCATTTTGGTCCTTTAGTCGTCGTAGAACACCATTCAAAAGTTCAAAGCCGTCCTAGATTAGGAAACAAAGCAACGGTCAGAGTGCGGGCCTTTACGGTTCTAGATCCCTCACTCTGGATACCTTCTCTCTCTCTCTCTCCTTCTGCCTGCATGTCTCTGGCTCTCTCGCCCGCTCTTTGCTCAGAGGTTGGTCTCGTCCCAGGACGGGTCGTTGAGGTTCTTCAGCACCCGCCGCACCACCTGCTCCATCTCCTTCCTCGCCCTCTGCTCCTCCTCCAGCGTGCGATGCATCCTCCTGTTGTCCTGGTTGCATAGACAGAGAGAGAGAGAGAGAGAGAGAGAGAGAGAGAGAGAGAGAGAGAGAGAGACAGAGAGACAGAGAGAAGGAGAGCGAGAGAGAGAGAGAGAAGGAGAGAGAGAGAGAGAGAGAGAAGGAGAGAGAGAGAGAGAGAGAGAAGAGAGAAGGAGAGAGAGAGAGAAGGAGAGAGAGAGAGAGAGAGAGAAGGAGAGAGAGAGAGAGAGAGAGAAGAGAGAAGGAGAGAGAGAGAGAGAGAGAGAGAGGGGAGAGAGAGAGACAGAGAGACAGAGAGAGAGAAGAGAGAGAGAGACAGAGAGAGAGAAGGAGAGAGAGAGAGAGAGAGAGAAGGAGAGAGAGAGAGAGAGAGAGAAGGAGAGAGAGAGAGAGAGAGAGAAGAGAGAAGGAGAGAGAGAGAGACAGAGAGAGAGAAGGAGAGCGAGAGAGAGAGGAGAGAGAGAGAAGAGAGAGAGAGACAGAGAGAGAGAAGGAGAGAGAGAGAGAGAGAGAGAAGAGAGAGAGAGACAGAGAGAGAGAGAGAGAGAAGGAGAGAGAGAGAGAGAAGGAGAGAGAGAGAGAGAGAGAGAGAAGAGAGAGAAGGAGAGAGAGAGAGAGAGAAAGCGAGAGAGATTTACAAAGCGAGCGAAGGAAAAAAGAGCAATAAAGGAAGTGAACGGTGTACAAGCCAACTTTCTAGCTTTGCCCACAATCTTTTCCTCCAACCCTCACTCATTCATATGAGATCAGATGTTTTCAAACTGCTGGACTTGACCTTATATACGATCGACCAGCGAGGGTCAGCGCTCGGTAGCCAATTTAAATCGACTCCCTTTCACACTAAAACACGCTTTTAATACAGTTATGGCAAAGTAAATGATGCAGTGGGCCACAAGACAATAACACCCTCACTAGAGCCTAATTTTTCACGTAAGTCCAAACACAGGTGTCTCTCATTACACTCATTACACTCTCATTACACATAATTAGTGTAATGAGAGCCACCTGTGTTGTACGATGACACTGGCCAGCATTGTAGGCGAGGAGAAGCACTGGACTCACCTGTTTGAGGTCCTGGACTTCATCCCTCAGACCGTACACTGTATCCACCAGGCTTCTACAGGGGCAGGAAATAAACCCAATGACTCAGGTCACGTGGTCGGGAAATGGGATCAGGATCGACGGCGTAAAGGAGGGGTTTACACAGGGAATCTCAAACGCACACACGCGCGCGCACGCACACCATTACATTACATTTAGGGCATTTAGCAGACTCTTTTATCCAAAGCGACTTACAATCATTACATTTGTCGGAAGAAACAAACACACACACGCACAAACACACACCATTACATTACATTTAGGGCATTTAGCAGCCTCTTTTATCCAAAGCAACTTACAATAACTACATATGTCAGAACGCACACACACACACACACACACACACACACATACACAGACACACACAGAAACACACATGAAAATACACACACACACCGCCGTCAGCCCGAGTCCTCCATGACCCCCTGAACCCTCTGTGTCCCTAGCTCACCTCTCCTCCACCACGGTCTGGCCGTTGCTCCTCATCTCCTCCACGATGATCTTCTCCTCCTCAGGGAACAGCATGTGCACGTCCTTACGGCTGGAGTCTGAGGGCCAGTTACACGGCGCTTCAGTTCAAAAGCTATATGTCGTATGTCAGGGTTTCAGAAAACGTGTTAGATAAGGTGGTGGGGTTTGCCGTCAGACCGGGGGGGAGGATGTCTAATAATTATCTAATAATATTTAATTAATAAATAAGAAGCTTTTCAAAATAACACCTTGAATAAGAACTGAACTAAAGATTTTTATTATTTTATTCGATTTATTCTTTGGTGTTCGTAGTTAAGGCGGCAGGCCTGTGTTGTTTAGGTGGCCGACTAAGTACAGTGTGTTGGGTAACCCTGTATATAGTATAAGTACTAGTATGGTGTAGTAAACCCTGTATATAGTATAAGTACTAGTATGGAGTGATGTAGTAAACCCTGTATATAGTATAAGTACTAGTATGGAGTTATGTAGTAAACCCTGTATATAGTATAAGTACTAGTATGGAGTGATGTAGTAAACCCTGTATATAGTATAAGTACTAGTATGGAGTGATGCAGTAGACCCAACGCGGCACGGTGCACGCACATACAACGACAGGGGGAGTCATTCTGAGGAGAGTATGACGCCCAACATGGCCACTAGGAAGGACATTGACCCGTTTGTGACATCACAAGTGGGACAGGCCACTCCCACAAGATCAAGCCTCAGTCCACTCACACGATTTAGAAAAAAGGCCTTACGATGGGGAATGGGATATTTATGGCTGGCAGTAGAAGAGCGAAATAGCAATGTTTAAAATGGAACAGAAGAGATAAGACCAGATGAGACCAGAATTCAAGCATATCTGCAGGCTACATCAACAACCACTTGGGGTTCAACACACAAGGACTCACATACACATGACGAGCGATGCACGTCAGTGCCCTGACACATGGTTCGCAGGGTTAAGACGTTTTTTTTTGTGCGTTTTCTTTAGTTAATTTCTTACTTAATGTTTATGAAAAAAAAAATACTTTTTGTGACATCACAAACTGTTTTCTCCACATCCATGTGTGGGAATTAGGGGCCTTAAAACCATATCTGTGTTCAAACATATGTTGTAAGGGGACATATGTTCACTTTAGTTTTAATTTCGATTACATATCTGAAATGTGATGGGCAGAATTCCCATTGTTTAAAAGACCAACCCACTTGCCAAAAAGACTGATGACAAAGGGAGCTAGCATGTCCCTGTTAGGGAGGATTCCACTCCACTGGCCTGCGCGACTGGGAAGTCTTTGGGAATACCGCTAGCAGATCATAAGCAAACGTTGAATAAACCTCAAATAGGACAACAATAGCCATGATTAAGCAACACGCTCTTGAGACACACTACATGGCACACACACACATCGCGAGAGTGACGTGTTGAGCTAACAACAGTCTCTCCAACCCTCAGAAATCGGGCTAATTCTTGACCGTCGTTGCTAGCGACCTAGCTAGTTAGCGTCCCCGCTAGTTAGGGACCTAGCTAGTTAGCGACCTGGGTAGTAAGCGACCTAGATAGTGTGTGACCGGGCTAGTTAGCGTCCTAGCTAGTTAGCACCCTAGCTAGTTAGCGACCTAGCTCGCTAGCTGTCTTGGGGGAGAAGCGGGAGCAGGACTGCTACGGCGGTCGCTACGATGCCTTACGCTGCAGCGACATCATCCTGTAGCTAGGCGAGATCCAGACACTGTCATTTTCCGAGTCCTCTGATTGGTCAGCGCACGGCACCGCGCCCGTGACCGGGGCGGTGGCGGTGTCCACCGTCACGACGAGGTGGGCCTCGGCCAGCACGTGATTGTGCATGAGGTCGGTGCCCTGCCAGGCTTTGGTGCCGGATGGAGGGGGGCAAGGGGGAACGGGATGAACCAAATAAGGACGGGAGGAGGGGGGGGGTGTCGGGACAAACCATTTGCCGAAATGAGTTTGACGGGAAGATGTGGTAATAATACGGTACACAAATTATTAAAATGATGATTTTGGGAAGGGACCAAAACAAAACCAGTGAAGGAGGGATTCAACATCAACAAAAAGAATGGAAGGTAATTACACAAAACGATAGAGGACAATTACATAAAGGCATTCACGCAAAACACAAATGCACCACCAGGGGTCAGGAGGAGTGTGGAACAGGAGGAGAAATAAAAGAACAGGGAAGAGAGAGAACTGTTAGAAAACAGCAAACCAGTTAGTAGAGAGCCATATAGAAGTACACTCTGTGTGTGTGTGTGTGTGTGTGTGTGTGTGTGTGTGTGTGTGTGTGTGTGTGTGTGTGTGTGTGTGTGTGTGTGTGTGTCCTCACTGGAGTTGAGGGTCTGGCGGGTCCGGGCGCTGGTGCAGTAAGCCTCAATTACTTTCAGGATCTGGGCGTCCTCCTCCAGGGCTGCCATGCCTGGACGAGAGACAGAGAGAGAGAGAGAGAGAGAGAGAGAGAGAGAGAGAGAGCGAGAGAGAGAGAGGGAGAGGGAGAAAGAGAGAGAGAGAGAGAGAGGGAGACAGAGAGAGAGACAGAGAGAGAGAGAGAGAGAGAGAGAGAGAGAAAGACAGAGAGAAAGACAGAGTCAGAGACAATGACATACAGAGAAAGAGAGACAGAGAGAGAGAGAGACAGAGAGAGAGAGCGAGACAGAGAGGGGGAGAGAGAGAGAGAGAGAGAGAGAGAGAGAGAGAGAGAGAGAGGGAGAGAGAGAGAGAGAGAGAGAGAGAGAGAGAGCGAGGGAGAGCAGACATAATTAAAGTGATGGACAGCTGAACTAACGATGTAAACTATAACAACTATAGAACGAACTACAACACATCCCAGAGGGATGTATCACACTACACACTGACTCAATATCTTGTCAGGAAGATTTATTTAACATACATCTCAAAGTCCGTTAACAGACTCAGTCTAGTGGTCGACAGGTGAAAGGTAGAGTGTTAGCACTGGCCGCTACGCTACGTCGTTACGTTGCTACGCCACGTCGCTACGTTGCTACGCCACGTCGCAACGCGCCGTCGCTACGTACTCTTCCTGGTGGTGAAGTCCTCCTCCGAGGGCTTCCTCTCCGGTTTCCTCTTGGGCAGCAGCTTCTTCATGTTCTTAGGACTTTTACTCTGGTCCTGGAGAGAGACATAGAGAGAGAGAGAGAGAGAGAGAGAAAGAGAGACAGAGAGAGAGAGAGAGCCATACAGAGAGAGGGCGAGAGAGAGAGACAGAGAGAGAGAGAGAGACAGAGAGAGAGACAGAGAGAGAGAGAGAGACAGAGAGAGACAGAGAGAGCCAGAGAGAGTGAGAGAGACAGAGAGAGTAGGAGAGACAGAGAGAGAGTCATACAGAGAGAGGGCGAGAGAGAGACAGAGAGAGGGCGAGAGAGAGAGAGCGAGAGAGAGAGAGCAAGAGAGAGACAGACATAAAGAGAGAGTGAGAGAGAGACAGAGACAACGAGAAAGAGAGAGAGTCAGAGAGAGATAAAAAGACAGAGAGAGAGAAAGAGACAGAGACATAAAGAGAACGACAGAGAGAGAGAGAGTCAGAACAATAAATTATGCAGCTTCGATGAATCGTCATCACTTTCTTCCACCCTCGGTAAAAACACCAACATTTGTAACAATAACGCAAATGTTTGGGAGCTTTCCTCAATTTCTTGTCGTTATCGATAATAACCCTTTTTTCCGTGGCTACCTGTCACACGAGGAAAGCGAAAGGAAATGACTTTAACGACGTGGGAATTTACGCCTATTCTTTTGACGACGTCACACCGTTTACGGCACTTGACTGATTGGGAACATCTTCCGTCCGCGGAGCAGAATCGGAGCCCCCCAGCGCTGCGGTACCTCCTTGTAGCAGTGTGTGGCGGAGGGGCGCAGAGGCGGCGCGGGGCGCAGGCAGCTTTGGCTCCAAGGCCGGGGGGGGGGAGGGCGGCTCCAGGCTGCCCCAGGCCGAGCCCCCGCCGAGGGACCCGTAGGTGGGGTTGGAGGAGGGGGGCGCGTGGGGCAGGGTGTGGTAGCCTGTGGTGGTCCCGCCCCCGAAGCCGAAGGGACCGCCGCCGCCGGAGGACTCTGAGTGCCTGGAGGGGGTGGCTGGGTGGTGGGGTAGCTGTGAGGGGCGGGGGGGGGGAGATGGGATGGAGAGGACGAGAAGAGAGGTGGAGGAGAGGGGAGGAAGATGGAGGAGGGGGGGAGTAAAGTGGAGGAGAGGGGGGAGAGAGGTGGAGGAGAGGGGGGAGAGAGGTGGAGGAGAGGGGGGAGAGAGGTGGAGGAGAGGGGGGAGAGGTGGAGGAGAGGGGGAGAGAGGTGGAGGAGAGGGGGGAGAGAGGTGGAGGAGAGAGGGGAGAAACGTGGAGGAGAGGGGGGAGAGAGATGGAGGAGAGGGGGGAGAGAGGTGGAGGAGGGGGGAGAGAGGTGGAGGAGGGGGAGAGAGGTGGAGGAGAGGGGGGAGAGAGGTGGAGGAGAGGGGGGAGTAAAGTGGAGGAGAGGGGGGAGAGAGGTGGAGAAGAGGGGGGAGAGAGGTGGATGAGAGGGGGGAGAGAGGTGGAGGAGAGGGGGGAGAGAGGTGGAGAAGAGGGGGGAGAGAGGTGGATGAGAGGGGGGAGAGAGGTGGAGGAGAGGGGGGAGAGAGGTGGAGGAGGGGGGAGAGAGGTGGAGAAGAGGGGGGAGAGAGGTGGAGGAGAGGGGGGAGAGAGGTGGAGGGGAGGGGGGAGAGAGGTGGAGGAGAGGGGGGAGAGAGGTGGAGGAGGGGGGAGAGAGGTGGAGGAGAGGGGGGAGAGAGGTGGAGGAGAGGGGGAGAGAGGTGGAGGAGGGGGGGAGTAAAGTGGAGGAGAGGGGGGAGAGAGGTGGAGGAGGGGGGAGAGAGGTGGAGAAGAGGGGGGAGAGAGGTGGAGGAGAGGGGGGAGAGAGGTGGAGGAGGGGGGAGAGAGGTGGAGAAGAGGGGGGAGAGAGGTGGATGAGAGGGGGGAGAGAGGTGGATGAGAGGGGGAGAGAGGTGGAGAAGAGGGGGGAGAGAGGTGGAGGAGAGAGGGGAGAGAGGTGGAGGAGGGGGGAGAGAGGTGGAGAAGAGGGGGGAGAGAGGTGGAGGAGAGAGGGGAGAACGTGGAGGAGAGGGGGGAGAGAGGTGGAGAAGAGGGGGGAGAGAGGTGGAGGAGAGGGGGAGAGAGGTGGAGGAGGGGGGGAGTAAAGTGGAGGAGAGGGGGGAGTAAAGTGGGGGAGAGAGGTGGAGGAGAGGGGGGAGAGAGGTGGAGGAGGGGGGGAGTAAAGTGGAGGAGAGGGGGGAGAGAGGTGGAGGAGAGGGGGGAGAGAGGTGGAGGAGAGAGGGGAGAAACGTGGAGGAGAGGGGGGAGAGAGGTGGAGGAGAGGGGGGAGAGAGGTGGAGGAGGGAGGAGAGAGGTGGAGGAGAGGGGGGAGAGAGGTGGAGAAGAGGGGGGAGAGAGGTGGAGGAGGGGGGAGAGAGGTGGAGGAGGGGGGAGAGAGGTGGAGGATAGGGGGGAGAGAGGTGAAGGAGAGGGGGGAGAGAGGTGGAGGAGAGAGGTGGAAACATATTGATCACGGTTTCGGTTCCAATCAGTAACTTACATGAATTCTAAAAGGAACTGCCATATACGGGCGTGTGCCTTACCGTGTGAGTGGCGGGCGGCTGGGCCGGCGTGTGCGCGTGTGCCGAGGGCGTGTGTGTGTGTTTGGTGAGCAGGTCCAGCCACTCCTGGAGCTCCTCCTTGCTGTTACAGGTCACCTGCATCCTATCACAATGGCTGCCTGCACACACACACACACACACACACACACACACACACACACACACACACACACACACAAACACAGAGTTACACACATACACAAAAGATGCGCTGACACTCAGAGGGATGAACAAGCACACAAACACACGCACAAACACATACACACACACACAAACGCACATGCACGCAGGCTTGCACTCATGCAGGCAAACACACACACATATACACACACACGCGCGGTAAAGGTTTTCCACTACTAAATGGAAGCAACCAATAAATAATAAGCATTAATACATTGAATATATTTGACAATCATGATACTCCCATTCTATATGGACGTTCAAAACTACGATATCCAACCCACTCACACACTTGGAATTATCCACATGTAAGCGATGGATATTTAAAGGCGGGGCCTTACGTGGATGGACACAAGGCTGAATGGCGAAACTATGACAACGCCATGGCTACACGTTTCCTCACCGGATATTTCAAAAGCGTTCCTGATGTTGTCTCCGTCTTCCATCCGGGAGATAAGCATTCCGGACAGCGGGATTCTCCCCTTGGGATGTGAAGCACACAGTCAAGACAGGTTCCATCCCTTTCTGCCGCCAGCTCGCATCAGGATGAAGAACTCCTCAAGGGAGTTTTTCATTATTCATTTGATCATTTATTCATTAGTTTGTATTTCTTTTTCTTTTTCAAAAGCGTTTTGCTTCGCCTTTTTTTAACATCAACTGTTAACCTGTTCTTAATTTATAAACTGTTTAAAGCCTATTCAACATAGAGTGTTTGCCTATTCTTAACTGATTCACAATTAAAAGCCTATTTAACGTCCAGTGTTAAACTATACCTTTCTCCTTGTGTGGAAAGAAATTGATTGCGGGGGTGTGTGTGTACCTGGTAGATGAACCCACTCATCCTGGGGCTAGGGGAGAGTATGAGCAGAGTGTGAGCGAAGAGAAGGAGGTAGCGCTCTTTCCTTTCCTGAAAAACACACATACACACACAAACACACACACCAAACAAGACTGATAAATGTGCATGTTCAAGAAGTAATCCTCCCATAGAGATGATTATTGAGTTGGTTGGTTCCAGTTTCCGATTGCTAAACGTAGAGCGGACCGAAGGGTCCAACGGCGTCATGACGGAACGAGAGTTATCATTAAAACAATGATTTCATGATGCTTATGTCAATAGGAATGACGTAATGATGCTCTTCAGCAGTGATGACATCATGATGCTTGTCACCATAGCGATGATGTCATGATGTTTGTCACCATAGCGATGACGTCATGATGCTTGTCACCATAGTAATGACGTCATGATGCTTGTCGCCATAGCGATGACGTCATGATGCTTATCGCGATAGGAATGACATCATGATGCTTATCGCGAAAGTGATGACGTCATGATGCTTATCGCTATAGTGATGACGTTGTGATGCTTATTACCACAGCGCTGATGTTATGATGCTCATCACCAAAGCGATGACGTCATGATGCTTGTCACCATAGCGATGACGTCATGATGCTTATCGCTATAGTGATGACGTCATGATGCTTATTGCTATAGTCATGACGTCATGATGCTTATCGTGAAAGTGATGACGTCATGATGCTTGTCACCATAGTGATGACGTCATGATGCTTATCACCATAGCAATGACGTCATGATGCTTATCGCTATAGTCATGACGTCATGATGCTTATCACCATATCAATGACGTCATGATGCTTATCACCATAGCGCTGATTTTGATGCTCATCACCATAGCGCTGACGTCATGACGCTTATCGCCATAGCGATGACGTCATGATGCATATCACCATAGCGATGACGTCATGATGCTCATCACCATAGTGATTTGAGAGCTGTGCGGTGTTCTGATTACCAGGCAGCCCTGAGTGAAGACGCCGGTCTGGACCATGTGGAGGACCGGGCCAAGGGTTCTGATGTCATCGCCCTCCCAGTTCCTGATTGGCTCTGTGAGGATCTGCAGCTCCAGCTCCTTCCTCTTCCTCACCTCCAGGCACTGAGACTAGAGACACACACACACACATAGATATAGCTATTCAATATCATCCTATATTATAAACATGTGACATGCCCCCAACATACATATGTGTCTGATAGTGTGTTCGCTTGTGTGCGAGTGATGGTGTGCGTGTCTCTGTCTGTGACTGTGAGGGTGTTACTTAACGTGCAATAGTGCATTGTGTGTGTTTGTGTGCGTGTGTTTTTACCGCGAGCAGTTTGAAGGCCGTCATGCAGGTGTGGAGGTCCGCTCGGTCAGGGTGGTGGTCCTAGAGACAGAGAGAAAGACAGAAAAAGCATAATTCAAAGTCTGTCTTTTGTATTTTGCTTTGTATAATTTTTCTTCATTCATATATTTATTTTTGCTTGGTTTTAAACCTGCTGCTGCAATGTAAAAGTTTATTTCCTTTAACAATAAATTTCTCTGCATTTGAATTTGAGAGAGACAAAGACATACAGAGACAGAGAGAGAGAAATACAGCTAGAGAAATAGAGTCAGAGAGTCAGTGGCATACAGACAGACAGACAGACAGACAGACAGACAGACAGACAGACAGACAGACAGACAGACAGAGAGAGAGAGAGAGAAAGAGCGAAAGACAGAATCAGAGACAGTGACATACAGAGAAAGAGAGACAGTAACATACAGAGACATAGACAGAGACAGAGAGAGAGAGAGAGAGAGAGAGAGAGAGACACAGGGAGAGAGAGAGATAGAAAGCGGGGAGGCTCCAGACCTCCATGTGTCGGTCCAGCTCCTTCAGCAGGGTGGGGTAGCGGTCCAGCCGGGTGAAGGCCTTGCTCAGCCCTGTGGTCAGGGTCAGGATCCCAGGCACACAGGCCCCTTTGGACTCCATGTAGGCCCCAAGCTCCTCACTGACAAACACACACACCCAAACACACACACACACACACACACACACACACACACACACACACACACACAGTCACACACAGTCACATTTATAATCATCGCCCCCAAAACACACACTCTTAGATATTCACATATGCAGTCCCACATACACGCGTCATATATACACACATGGTTGCAACAATGGCACTTTATTTACACACACACACACACACACACACACACACACACACACACACGTGGCTGGTACCTGTGCTGTGTGAGGACGTTGACGGCGGAGGGGTGGTTGGAGCAGTAGGCCATGTACAGCGTCTTCATCTGGGACATCAGACCCAGGAAGAACCCCCCCACACGCTGCTGGGACTCAGGCAGCCTGAACACACACACACACACACAAACACAAACACACATTTATAACACAGACACAATCCATGCACACGTACACACACATACACACAAACACATGTAACCGCCAAACACAGAATGCCTTTAGCTAACCAAAGCCTAAACATGTTGTGTGCATTGAACACAAGCCTCTTGCGGTGAAACAGTGGGATACTCCTCAGCTCCGCCACTAGGTGGCACTGCTTCCACCTTGGACGATCGAGAGCGCCTTCGCATGAAAACAATGGAACCGCGACATTTCCCCCAGACTTATCTGCTGCATCCAGGTCTGTTTTTCTAAGGTGTGACCAGGGGCGTAGCCAGGACATTACTACGGTGGTGGCCAGCTCGGGCCAGTCTTATAATTGGGGTGGCACTTGATTGTCAACGGGGGGGGGAGGGACTATTTTGAGTGCAGTATTTATTCATATAACACTTTGAATAAGAATAATAAGTCAAAGTTAGATCAAACTAATAGTGCATATATTTCAGCTTTCGGGGGGGGGGGGGGGGGGGGGGCAGGGTTTTTGTTTGCCAAGTCGTCCTAAGAGGTTTTAAACTAGCACCCTTTGCTGATGTTAATCTAACATGCAATGGATGCCAGACAAACAAAGGAACAACATTAACCAAAGGTATTCACACATTTTTGTTATCAAATAAATTAAATAGGGAGTTTTTTTTAATGACTCAGTACAAGAAAGATAGCAAAACACATATGGAGAGTGGACAAATAAACGTAGGGGTGCACTGACTTGGTACGTTCCTCTAGGGACTGAACCAACATCTGCTGGAAGGTGGAGATCTCCTCCAAGTTCCCCTGGATGAGAGCGATGTCTGGGCTACACAATCTGGAGAGGAGAAGAGGAGAGAGAAGAGTGGAGAGGGAAGTAGGAAAGAGAGGAGAGGAGAGGAGTGGAGAGGAGAGGAGAGGAGAGAAGGGAGCAGAGAGGAGAGGAGAGGAGAGCAGAGGAGAGAAAGAAGTACAGGAAAAAAGACAAGACACCGAAATAGATGAGAGGAAGATTAATGGAGAACGTATCACTAATTTAGCACAACTCTATCCATCTTTCCCTTCCAGACACACACACACACACACACACACACACACACACACACACACACACACACACATACTTCTCTGTGGCGTGAAGAGAGCGCAGGTAGGAGACGAGAAGACTCTGGAGCTCTCTGGAATATTCACTCTCCGTCTCCAGGATGTTCTGCAGGACCTAAGGACCCACCATGACACACACACACACACACACGCACACACACACACTGTGACTGTACATCCCGTGTATGCGTTTTTGTGTGTGTGTGTGTGTGTGTGTGTGTGTGTGTGTGTGTGTGCGTGTCAGCTTGTTGCATTATTCAAGTGCACAATATTCCTTGCTCTTTCTCCCCCCCCACACACACACATAGACACACACATATATGAACACACCCTCAGCCAGCCAGCAGAAACTAGTGGAGCGCAAAAAACAACCTACATTGCACACACGTGCAAAGACACACACATGTACGGACATACACATACCGATACCCCCAAACGCCCACTTAGAAGCTAGTTTAGAAAGGTCATAGCAGTAATAACATGACTGTACAAATAGCATCCATAATGAAGACATCTGCCTAATGATACACACACACACACACACACACACACACACACACACACACACACACACACACACACACACACACACACCATGATTGTGTGTTGTCATTGCTTAAGCTGTCTGTTGGGGGGCGTTCATTCTAGATTGCTAGACGTGAGTCACCACTCAGGGGCGGGGCTAACCGTCAGAGGAACAGCAGTAGGCCGGAGCGATCTGTCACTAATTGCAGACACGCCCACTCCACCCCCAGCTTGACTCAAACCAACAAAACGAGCAATGCACTAAGGGATTGGCAACGTTTGGCCACGCAGCATTAGAGAACGGCGTGGTTATCACCATGGTAATGGCACAAGCCAAACGAGCAAACTTTGTGCTGTTCTTTTTTATAAGAAGTATCGTCGTTGGGTAAGTGCATTATAATGAGCGATGCTTTGTAAGAAACAGCGACACACCGTTGTGTTGCACTATGAGTGTCCGAGATGCTTAAACAGAACTCTCTCTAGGAAGCGGACTTAAAAAAAAACTCCTGAAATGGAGCTCCACACACACACACACACACACCACACACACACACACACACACACACACACACACACACGCACACACACACACACACAGGTTAATGTGTGAGATGCTCACCACATTGTAGTAGGTCTTGTTGACGATGGTGGTGTCAAAGCCTTTCGGGGGGCTCTTCAGGGTGCCAGACCTTGGAGACAGCAGCTTCTCTGTTGGAGGGGAAGAGAGGGGGAGAGGGGGAGAGGGGGAGAAGGGGAGAGGGAGAGAGGGGGAGAGGGAGAGAGGGGGAGAGGGAGAGCGAGGGGAAAGGGGGAGAGAGGGAGCGAGAGGGGGACAGGAGGCGAGGAAGAGGGAGGGAAATGGGGAGTGGGAGAGAGAGAGGGGGAGAGGGAGAAAGGAGAGGAAGAGAGAGAGAGATGGGTCGTGTTAATATGAAATAGCCACTGGCTGTTGATTGGCTGCTAGTCTCTCTCCACAGCATCCGTATCTGAATCAGCCCGATCTGGAAACTCCAGAATAAAAGGGTGTTTAGATAATAGGCGTGTAGTCACTATAACAGGGTCCTTCTCTTTCTGACGTATTCTCTTTCGGTGTATTTTGTTTTGTATGTAGCATACCTAAAAGTAGCTTTGGATAAAAGCTTCTGCTAAATGTAAATCTTAAAATACATATCTATGTTTTTACCATGCTATAAACGCCCCACGTCTCTACAACGTATGGCCAGTCCTTTGCCCTCCTAGAACAGCCTTGTTTCCAAAGGGCTCCCTCTCCTAGCGCTGCTAGCCCAGGGCCAGGAAGCCTAGAACCTGTGGAACGTCCTGTCTTTGTCTCCTCAAAGTGCTTCCTTCCTCCCCTCAAATAAATAAAGAATGAAAATGAAACGACAGACGGAGCGCACGGTGAAGGAGAGCAGGCCGTTTTGAAACAGGAGGAGGGGCGTTTTGAATCAGTTCTGTGTCAGTCCTGATTGACATACAACATGGGCTGTATTCATGGACTCAATAACAGGACGCCTCGGAGGGCTTTCTTCGGCCACTCGCACTTCCTGCTCTCCATCCCTCCTCCAAATCTGTTCTTTGGAATGGGAGACTACACGACACGGATCACCATGACAACCGGTGGAACCAGTGGTCGCCGGAAGAGAGAGGGAAAGCATGGCGTTTGGGTTGTGTAAGCCTTTAAGATTTAGGAATCCCTCACTTGTCCCAAAGAGGTAAAAAGAGTCGGCAAATGACTGTACATCAAGATAAGCTCTCTGATAATCCTCTGGTATTCTCCCAATTGCTTTCCTCTACTTCTGCTGCAACACCCACATTAATAAAGTACATCCGATGTGATAAAAACAAAATTTTGCACTTCTTCTAGAAATACTAGGTGTTGACTTGAAAAACTGTTCGGAGCAGCAACGCTCGCTTGGTATCACAAGGACAAAACAACACACGACCAAACCAAACCAAATAACACTAAATCAATGCCACAACTGTACGAAGCACACTTAAAAGGTGAACTATTACACCACCAGGTTTGAGTGTGATTAGCCGTTACAAGCCATTTTGAAGATCTGCCACTTCTGACATCACAAGAGGGCGTGTCCACCTAGATGTGTGCTGGATAGATCAGTCTACCAGCCTACCCACTGGATTGTAGCAAACGTTGCTCATCTAGCCGTCATACATGTAGTTGGACACGCCCACTTGTGATGTCAGAAGAGGCAGATTTTCAAAACAGCTTGTAATGGCGAATCACACTCACACCTGGTGATGTAATATGTCACCCTTAAGATGCAGTAGGTAAGATTGAAGAATTATCATTTGAGTGTAATTTGTTAGAAAGGGCAAAACCATCTGACAGCCATTAGTGAATGAAACGCTCTGTGAGAATATCTGTTTTTAGTTGACTGCGGCTGCTTCTGTAGGAGACCATTTTGATTTAGGAACGCTCCCAGCTCATTTCTGACCAATCAGGGCCACTCTTTCCTGATTGGTTGGAGAATCAAGCCTGCCTGTCAATCACAGGTACATGAATGCCACACAATGGAGGAGAAACGTAGGGAGAGATGGAGCAGTGGGGGTGGGCACGTTTTTGTTTGGTTATTTCGTTTGAAAACCTTGTTCTTGTTCTGTCTTTAAAGCTCTCAAATCCCAACAGACAGCAGCTTTAATACTGCAGGGCCTCAAACACACACACACACAATGAAAAACACAGAAAAAATAGTCAACAAAATAGGCCACACCCACCGCTGCCTTTGACCTCCCGCACGTAGTTGTTAGGAAACCACCCAGTCCGGCCCCCGAGGGCCCCCTCCCACCAGCCCCCCTCCTCCTGCCGCAGGACGGTAATGAGGTCCCCCTTGGAGAAGGACAGCTCGTCCTCATTGGTCTGCTGGAAGGGGAAGCGGGCCTTCACTAGCGTCTGGCCACACCCACTGCCCTCTGACATGTCCTGGGAGCGAGAGACAAAGAGAGAGGGGGGGGGGGGGGGGAGAGAGAGAGAGAGAGTGAGCGAGAGTGGGGGGGGGAGAGAGAGAGAGTGGGGGGAGAGAGAGAGAGAGAGAGAGAGAAAGAGAGAGAGAGTGGGGAGGGAGAGATACAGTGGGGGGAGTGAGAGAGAGAGTTGGTAGAGAGAGAGTGGAGAAGGGGAGTAAACTTATACATTAATTCCTACATTTATTCCTGTTTATTTCCCTGCTTTGGCAACACAGTAAAAAAAAACAATAAAGCTTTATTAAATTGAATCCAAGAGGGAGTGTGTGAGAGTGAGGGAGTGAGTGGTTGAGCAAGCGAGAGAATGTGGGGCAGACCGGCAGAGATGGAGACATTATTTACAGATGGACAGATATAGATTCACAGTAGGCTTCTAAACAGACATCTGTGGCAAGGGCTTCAGCATGGAAACAGGCCTGACGTCTCACTCACTTACACACTGCTATAAAACATGCATATTGAGGTGGATGTATTGCATATTGCAACGGATTGAAAGCTTCGTCGCTACGTCCCCTAAGCATGAGGAAGTGAATGGGTGTTGGACAAAATGAAACAATCACACTATCGAAATCATGCTAAACAGTGGTTTGCTTCTTCTAAATCTCTTTTGATAATTGGCAGAGGTGGGAACCTTTCACACACACTGATTGACGTTTATTTATTATTAACGCATCAGTCAATGAGATGCTTACCTAACACTGATACAGACACATCACACACGGGTTATAGAACACTGAATAAACACATAACACCATGATACGACCCGCACCATCCAACTAACCCAAACCTCCACTAACCATTATACCAAGACGAGTCTGGGATCTAACAGTCCTACTGTGATTCAGCAGGAACTCTCCCCACCAGAGTACAGTCCTGGAATGGCCCACCCCTAGATGGTCTTATCGTGGTTTACCCACCAGGCTGCGGTACTGCGGCTGCAGCAGCTTGGAGGACTGGCACTGGGTGCTCAAGGACTCGAAGGACTTGATCCGCGATGAGGAGACGGGGTGGCGCACGCACACTCCGTCCTCCACCGGACCCCTTTCTGCTCGGGCGCGCCACAACAGGGCGGGGTTAGAGAATAGCAGGGGAGCGCCATGCAGGGTAGGATTATCCCACTATAGGTGGTTAACACAGGCGTTGTTCATCGGTTCATGCTGTGTGTTGCCGTTGTCGGCATTGAGGAGGAGAGTATGTCTGGTCATTTACGATCGTGACATGATGCTTGAAAATATTGAGGTTTTTATTGAGGTCTTCCATGTCTTAAATATACAATTATCCTTTTCTTTATTATTACATTATCATCATCATCATCATCATCATCATCATCATCATGTAATGAACCTCAGTTGAACTCCTGAACGGATATCAGAAGGTATCAGCCTGAAGCCCAAAGCAAACGGCTGTGTCCGAGCAACACAAAATAATGTATTTGAATATTAGAGCCAAAATGGAGTCCTACATGAAGCGAGAGTGAAAGATGTACGAGGGAAAGTAGAATGGCGCTACCTTCGGTAGCTTTGTTGAGGGCCACCAGGCAGGTGAGAACCCTGGAAATGTCCTGGCCCTGCAGGAGATCGCTGACCTCAAAGGGCTGTGGACAGCGAGAGAGAGAGAGAGAGAGAGAGAAAGAGAGAGAGAGAGAAACAGAGACACAGACAGAGAGAGAGAGAGAGAGAGAGAGAAAGAGAGAGAGAGAGGGGGGGGGGGAGAGAGAGACAGAGGGAGAAACAGACACACAGAGAGAGAGAGAGAGAGAGGGAGAGAGAGACAGAGGGAGAAACAGAGACACAGACACAGAGAGAGAGAGAGACACAGACACAGACAGAGAGAGAGAGAGAGAGAGAGAGGGGGGGGGAGAGAGAGAGACAGAGGGAGAAACAGAGACACAGACACAGAGAGAGAGAGAGAGAGAGAGAGAGAGAGAGAGAGACAGGAGATTCGGTTGGGTTTATTTCTGCATTCTCCGATGCTTGCAATGTTTTACAGAATATACAGAGAGATAAACACAATACTTTTTAACTTATGAGCTGCTGCAAATTGTGAGCAGCAGCTCCATTATCTCAATGTACGTCACCAGGTACAGTACCAAGAGATAATAATATACCTTTTGGTCTTGAATGTTTTTGTGAGAAGTCTATACGAGTAGGTGAAACAAGAGCATTGCAAGAACCAAGATAATGTTATTCATTACGTTTTTAAAAATACATGTGGCAAAACGTCTATGCAACAGTGAAAAGCAGTGTGTTATCAAATCTATGCCATTGGTTTCTGATTTGCAAAGAATAATAACAAAATGGCATATCGTTCAATATGTACAAAGGCCCAACCTTTCAGACCTTACTTGAAAGACACCTGAAGGAATATACTATACCAGTGTATTATACCAGTGTACTACTATACCAGTGTACTATACCAGTGTATTATACCAGTGTACTACTATACCAGTGTACTATACCAGTGTACTATACCAGTGTCCTATACCAGTGTACTATACAAGTGTCCTATACCAGTGTACTATACCAGTGTCCTATACCAGTGTCCTATACCAGTGTCCTATACCAGTGTATTATACAAGTGTCCTATACCAGTGTCCTATACCAGTGTACTATACCAGTGTCCTATACCAGTGTCCTATACCAGTGTACGATACCGATGTACTATACCAGTGTCCTATACCAGTGTACGATACCGATGTACTATACCAGTTTACTATACCAGTGTACGATGCCAGTAGTAAATTAACTATCAATGTTACCCTCTTCCTTTCCCCAGCCACCGAGGCTGATCCACTATCCGTCTCAACACCCAAAACACTTCCTGCCCCCTCGGTCTGCCAGGGATTACTCCGGATTACTGTGATCTGCATAGCGCTAATGGACACACACACACACACACACACACACTTCCAAGACCAAATATTTTATGTAGCTGAGCACACATGCAGTTTTAAAGCCAATTTGGTAATAGGCACAAAAGTCAAAAGAGGCCTACTAATTAATTTTATGAGCTACTCATGTACAAAGAGCAGAATTATTAGAATTGTGCTTTTTCATGGTGCTTCACTGCGGTCAGTATCCCCTGACCAGATTTACAAAACCAAGTGTTCTTCATAGACAATGCATTCAAGGTCCCAGTTTGTCAGTCTTTTGTCCTGGGTGTGAACTTCAAAAAGAGTAACCACACGTATGCAACACAATCTGTCCGGTAAACAACATAAGGCATCTGGACTAATCTATGATAGATGGGAATTACGAGTTAGTATGTGCGTAGTGTACGGTATAACTTTTACTGACCAGTAACGTTATAACAGTAACAGCCCGCCCACGTGGTGCCTTTGTATCTAATTTATTTCCTTTTCCTTCCCCCGAAAGAAAACACATATTCAGATATTTTTTAAATGCAGAGCTTTATAAAAATAAAAAAATACTCAAAAACGGACAAATGCTTTGTTATTTCACTGCATACATACCGGGCCCATCTATGTATGACACGACGGCACTTTAGCTAATTGCTAAGAGAGCTGGGGCCCTGCTGTCGCTGTAAGAGGCCCCGTAAATCAAGCTATCCAAACTCAAACGCCTGTTTCAGGAGGAGGGAAAATCCAGGGCCAACTGACAGTTTAAATTAAATCATTACCACTGCTGCCTCCCTACCTCTTAGAGCCCTTCTCCACCCCTTCCCCTAACGAAGGCCAACCCATCCATCCCTCTTCCTAAATTCTTCGCCTGACTTTGCATTCGTGGGGCTGATTCGGCCCAATATTTAGCTAACTCAACTTGTTAGCTATCTCAAGGAATCATTCAGCCCAAAATGTTGGCTATCTTAAGGAGTAGAGTAGCTCAAGGTGTAGGCTAGCTCAATGTGTATGCTATCTCAAGGTGTAGGTTACCTTAAGCTGTAGGCTAGCTCAAGGTTTAGTCCAGCTCAAGGTGTAGGCTAGCTCTAAGTGTAGGCTATCTGAAGGTGTAGGCTAGCTCAAGGTGTAGGCTAGCGCTAGGTGTAGGCTATCTGAAGTTGTAGGCTAGCTCAAGGTGTAGGCTATCTGAAGGTGTAGGCTAGCTCAAGGTTTTCTTCCTTTCTGTCTTTCAAAGTGGAAGTTGTAATAACTGGTTTACCACCAGAGACTGCACTGTTCTTTATATTCTATTTCTTTGTTAAATGGTTTTCTACTTCACCAGGTTCGACGTTGATAAGCCATGCAAACAAACTTAGCAAAATCGACCCGTTTGTGACATCACAAGTGGGAGTGTCCACCCAGGTGCATGACGGATAGATCAGCCCACTTGGTAGACTGGTATGTTGATCTAACCTTTATCAGAAATCATATTAATCAGAAATTGCGATCGCCACTCTCATGTGTGATGTCACACACTAGTTAATTGATCTGTCTGTCTGTCTGTCTGTCTGTCTGTCTGTCTGTCTGTCTGTCTGTCTGTCTGTGTGTGTGTGTGTTTGCGTGCGTGCGTGCGTGCGTGCGTCTGTGTGTCTCTGTGTCGGTGTCAAAGCATGGCAGAAGTCAGAACACACACTCACACTGCACACAGGGCAGGGGGGGTGTTCTGTTACATTGAATGCAACAGGTCACAAAGTACACACAACCAGCGGCTCCATAATCATAAATAGTGTGGTGGCGCAATCTGTTGCTACAACGCCAGGCACCAACAATCACTGTTTCAAATCTCTGTTGCTATAACTACTGATTAAATAGAAGTAATCCGGGCAAGGACGCCTGTGCTGGGAGTCATGAGAAGACACACAAAATTCCCAACAGACCCAAAAGAAAAGGATAACTAAAGTATGCGGTTCATTTCAGCCATCGCCTAATATTGTCATTATGATATTTCCCCTTGAATACTTGAACCGATCATCTACATAATAAGCTTCTGCACATGACGTCCAATCCCTAATATATCAATGTTTTTGTTCACAAGGCACTCACACTGAGAACTCGTGCACTATCGGTTTTAACTATGAGCCACACACAGTTACAGTAGGCTAAGCAAACGCAAAGTCGGAGGGCGCAGAAAGATTGACAGAAAATACCGAATTCGGTAATCTCCCTATACTCTGAACGCATGGGGGGGGGGGGGGGGGGTTCCTCATGGGGCTGTTGTCGAGACTCACCTCCACGGAGAAGACGCTGCAGCCCTGCAGGAACTCGCTGATGTTACTCTGGCACTCGCTGTCCGCTCGCGGGTCAGGGAACACCTGCACAGGTAGGGAGGGATCTGTGACACGAGACCCTCTCTTTGATTATGTGATCCCCGCACACCTTCAACAGATCCGAATCGAACACCTCGGTTTACTAACAACGATTTCCATTAAGGTACGGTGCGGGTTTAGAGCTGTCATGGTTATTAAATAATACTAAAGCGCTTTTGCACTTGCTCCGCGGCGGTCTGCTCGTTCGCAAATCGGATTAGAATAAGGAGGAGGAAGTGACGTTGGTTCCTCGTAGCACACACACGCGCGCGCGCGCGCGCGCGTGTGTGTGTGTGTGTGTGCGTTTGAAAGACCGACAAATAAAGAGAGCAATGGGGAACAGTAGCCTATCACAGAGCTGCACTGTAATTAGCCCATTATAGACAAAATATATAGCCTATATATAAATATATGTAGGCCTATTTCCTCACTAACTAAAAGTAAACATAACGCTCCGTTTTCTCCGGTAGAATGCTTGATGGCGGTGATAACCAGGCCTATAGATTAAATGTCGTTTTTATCATTTTATAGATAAAATAGCCAAGATGTCTTCTGCTCGCGGACACTGGTATTACTTGTACGCGCACACATAGCGGACCGGACAATCACGCACGCGCACACTATAGACCGCTTCACGCACACAATTGACCGCTTCGCACACTAGTGGACTGGGACCGGATATCCCATGTTGGCTCATCTATAAACCCCTAATTTTATGCTTTGCTATTAAAGTCTGAATATTATGTAAATCATTCGACACAATTAGATAGCCTTAACGATAAAACAGGATAATACAAATATACAGGATATGTATATTTACATTTTCTGAAAACATGTTGCTTTTGTCTATATTCAACAAGGACGCGCTATGTAGGCTATATTATGTGCATTTTAAACAGATACGGCCCATGTTATTTCCCGTTTTTTACACACAAACACACAAACACACACACACACACACACGCACACACACACCCGTGTCCGGAGTGGATCAGTCCTAAGTACCACTTTGCTTACTTTGCCCAGCACCGTCCCGGGTCGCAACCGCTCCAGCAGTCTACACAGCACCACTCCATCCCGCAGGGAAGACTGGAGAAAGCTCTCCGGATCCGAGATCCGCTTCTTGGGTGAATCCAGGACCCCCAGCGTGATGAGCCACGTTACCGTCTGCTCGGCCGAATTCATGTCTGCGTCCGTATGGTGGAGACTAGGGGGTGAAGCATGAGGTTTTGGTGTGTCTATTTACACCAGATACATATGGGTATTCCCCTCACCAACCTCTTCTCTGAGATCTCTGAAAAACGGCCATCGAGTCGCCACTGAGCCCTCTCTCTCTCTCTCTCTCTCTCTCTCTCTCTCTCTCTCTCTCTCTCTCTCTCTCTCTCTCTCTCTCTCTCTCCCCCCTCCACCCCATGCCCGCCTATTTCCCCTCAAGCCGCCGAGCCGTAAAGTCATCTAGCCAATGATGACATCATATCGTGGACTACTGTGCTATAATAAAATATACGTTTTCAAACATCTACTGCCCATTCTTCTTAGCAACGGTTTGTGAATAATTAAAAAGGATTCAAGGATTTAACATTAAATCAAATACGCCTCAATATATAGAATATGGTAGCCTATACAAGAAGAGAGGACGTCATATAACAATTGAAGGACATTCAATTAGTAAATCAATGTGGAGCGAATAAAACTGAGTGAATATAAATATCTTGAACTGTAGCGCCCCCTTCCGGATAATATTTGGTTATAATGGCTCATCAGCGCCTATATACAGAGCAAGTCCTTGCGACTGCGAATAAATGCGTGTTATATTAACACGTGTTCTTTCTATCAATCTAAATGCATTAACAAGCAGGAAGGCTGATAGGCAGATAGGGACAGAGAGCTTGATAGCTAGTTAGGTACGTTGCTATGTTGTTTGTTTCCCGTTATGTTGTTGTGGTAGTACTGTACTGATGACCTTTTCTGTGATACAGTGGATGCTTGGACGGCAGCTGAGGTGGATGGACTGTCTTGCGTGTTTTTGCAGGACGTCAGGTGTAGATCCATAGCCGACTTCCTTATGATCGTTTTGCCACAAAGGGGGCAATGATAATGTCCCCCATCCCTGCAGCTGAGGTTGCACCTGCATATCTTTTTGTCTAAGATCAATGCAGGCAAAAGATAGAGAGGAAAATAAGTCAGTGACTTATAAAAGTAAGTAGACACACATACATAAATATTGTATACAGACATATGCACATACATTCTTATATTCTTTCTACACACATAGATATATTACCTTTAAATGTAATGGAATGTTTTGTGTGTGATTCCAGGTGGCACTGAAGCCTTGTGTTTCCGGTTGGTTTAAATTTTGGGCATAGGGGGCAGTGGAAAAGTGTGCAGCAAGTTGTGCAGCGTTTGACTTCTGGCTTTGAATCATCATTAAAAATCGAGTGATGCATCTACAAAAGACAGAAAAAAAGTTACAATTGATGTTGTAATTGTAGAAAAAAATAAGATCAAAGATGATAAATTCTCACAGCACAGCAAACTATTTAAAGCCCGGTAAATCAGTAGTGGTAGTAGTCTACACGTAACAGGCTGAAAAATAAAAAAAAAAACGTAATATTTATTAGGGGTGTGCAGCAATTATTGTCCCTTCAGAGCATCAACGTTATCTATTATTGGCATATAATTAATGATGATGTTATGGGAACAGAACGGGGGGACCCAAATGCTGAACACAGGGAGGCAGAGGCGGGGTAAGGGAAACGGGATTTATTGGTAGGTAGGCGGGTAGTCAAGCAGGCAGGGGTCCGGTAACAGGCAGACAGTCAGGCAGAAAGGGGTTCGACGACAGGCGGGTAGTCCGGCAGGCAGGGGTTCGATAGCAGGTAGGCAGTCAGGCAGGCGAGGACGAGACGGTATGCGGGTAGTCAGGCAGGCAGGGGTCCGGTGGCAGGTGGAGAACTAGGGAAGAGGAGAGGTGGTTACCACGGGGGCAGGCTACGAAACAGAGGTTCAAGAATGCTGGTAGGACCGATACTGACTGGGTAGACGTAACGACGAACTGGCGCCGGCTGATAGGAAATCCCCGGCTGAATAAAGGGAATGGTGATTGCTGATTGCAGACTGGTGTGTCGGGAGACGGACCACTGGCGTCAAGTAGTCGCTAGATGGAGGTATTGGACCGCGTAGCAGGACGTGGCGTGACAGATGAGATATATTTCTACCTCCTACTTAACATCTGTTTCTCTCTGTCATTATATGTTTTATGAACTGTCCGAGCCCCAGCACCCTATTGACTGGGGGACATTGAACATTTAGAATCTGAGACAGGATAGTAGGCTATTACATAACAGTAATTCATTCAACTTTTATCCGTTTTATTACATTTTTCATCTCTTTTACCCCTTTTAACTGAACTAAGTGTTATGATCTCTTAGTTATAAGCATGCATGAACTAAACAGGCAGATCGAATATTTAAAGATCGATTTTGTCTATTGAATGATATCACACTTCTCAGCCACCGCAGCGGAGATTAACAGCTGATAGGTGCAACTCTAGTTAAAGTGGAACGAGCTGCGTCAATTCAATTTATGCTCATTATTTTATTACAACTTAACTCTGTTTTGTTTGTTTTTAAAGCAAACACTATCAAAGGAAATGAACGGACGTTTCGATATTTACTTTCAAAATAAAAGCCCAACTAATTTACATTTACATTTACATTTAGGGCATTTAGGATTTAGGGCATTAATTGACAAATATAAGCTTATGCCAATAGTTTATTGGAGATTTAAAAGGAAATGCCCTGTTATCACAGACTCATTCCACTTCAGGGTCATAGTTCACGACCCCATAGTGTGACCCAGTATTTTCAAGACATTCTGATTCGTAGTTTCAAATTAAAAGTCCACCAAAATTCAAATATGAGACATATTACATATGATTTTGGATTCAATTTAAAAGGAAATGCCCTGTTATCACAGACTCATTCCACTACAGGGTCATAGATCACGGCGCCATAGGGTTACCCAAGAAGTTTCAGGACATTCTGATTTGTAGTTTCAAATTAAAAGCCCACTAGAAATTGAAGCATGAGAAATATTAGATATGATTTTGGATTCAATTAAAAAGGAAACGCCCTGTTATCACAAACTCATTCCACTCCAGGGTCATAGTTCACGACCCCATAGGGTCACCCAAGAAGTTTCAGGACATTCTGATGTATAGTTTCAAATTAAAAGCCCACTAGAAATTGAAATATGAGCCATATTAGAAATGATTTTGGATTCAATCTAAAGGGAAATGCCCTATTATCACAGACTCATTCCACTTCAGGGTCATAGTTCACGACCCCATAGGGTCACCCAAGTACGCATCTCACTTTCTCATGGGGGCGCGGCCCCGTAAAGGCCAAAAAGCTCACCTACAAACCTAGTCAGAAGATGATTGAAAGATGTCGAAGAAAGAGCGAGGGTGAGGACCATTACCATTATTACCTTATGGAGCAAAATAAACTGTAATGTATTAAGTGAACCAATTGTAATAAGGTAACATTATAGGCTCTTACAAGCCTTGATCACAGCACAGTCTGACACCCACATATCACCAGATTAGAGTTTCGAAACTTGCTTCGAAAAGTGTATGACAGCTGATCTGATCTGCATAGCACACACACTGGCCTTCCAAAAGTCTTCATATGTTACAGTTAAACTTCATATTTAAATAGAAGAATATATATTTTACTTTCTATCTTTCAAGTCTGTATTTGCACTTTAAAATTAGCTAAAAAGTTTACTCTTGTTTGAGCCACTAATAGGATTTTTATTTAATAAAAAAAATTACAAAGTTTAATGAATAAAAAAATATTACAGTATCCATCGAAGTAGAACAATAAAGTGGTGAACAAAAGTTGATAGATGAAGACCCTATACCGCTTCCTCGAGGTTCAGTGGTGGAACTCCTGGTGGGGTGACTTCTGTGAAAAGGAAACTTCAGAATGTCCTGAAACTTCTTGGGAATGGGGTCGTGAACTAAAACCCTGAAGTTGAATGAGTCTGTGATAACAGGGCTTTTCCTTTTAAATTGAATCCAAAATCATATCTAATATTTCTCATATTTCAATTTCTTGTGGGTTTTTATTTTGAAACTGCACATCAGAATGTCCTGAAACTTCCTGGGTGACCCTATGGGTTTGTGAACTATGACCCTAAAGTTAAATGAGTCTGTGATAACAGGGCGTTATCTTTCAAATTGAAACCCAAATCATATGTAATATGTCTCATATTTGAATTTTTTGTGGGCTTTTAATTTGAAACTACACATCAGAATTTCCTGAAACTTCTTGGTTGACCCTATGGGTTTGTGAACTATGACCCTGAAGTGGAATGAGTCTGTGATAACAGGGCTTTTCCTTTTAAATTGAATCCAAAATCATATCTAATATTTCTCATATTTCAATTTCTTATGGGTTTTTATTTTGAAACTGCACATCAGAATGTCCTGAAACTTCTTGGTCGACCCTATGGGTTCGTGAACTATGACCCTGAAGTGGAATGAGTCTGTGATAACAGGGCTCTTCCTTTTAAATTGAATCCAAAATCATATCTAATATGTCTCATATTTCAATTTCTAGTGGGCTTTTAATTTGAAACTACACATCAGAATGTCCTGAAACTTCCTGGGTGACCCTATGGGTTCGTGAGCTATGACCCTATAGTTCAATGAGTCTGTGATAACAGGGCGTTATCTTTTAAATTGAAACCAAAATCATATGTAATATGTCTCATATTTGAATTTTTGGTGGGCTTTTAATTTGAAACTATTCATCAGAATGTCTTGAAGCTTACTGGGTCACACTATGGGGTCGTGTACTACAATCCTGATGTGGAATTAGTCATTGATAAGTTGATAACAAGGTGTTTCCTTTTAAATCTCCAATAAAAAACTATTGGCATAAGCTTACATCTGTCAATTTGTTGGGCTTTTATTTTGAAAGTACGTATCACAACGTCCGTACATTTCCTTTGATAGTATTTGCTTTTAATGACTGTCTTTTGGTATGTACCCGACGAATGCTTTTAATTTGAAACTTGTTCTGAGTCACTATTACCGTAATGGCTAGTATAAACAGGTACAGCAAGAATCTGGGTCGGCTGGCTTGACTGCCGATCTCGATGGTCTGATTGATTTTTTATAAAGTTTTAGAAGAATGTATAGGTCCCTGAAAGTGGGGCGACATAGTTTAGTGCTCCCGAAATAGTGATCTGTTGCTCATAGTATTAGTCTAGTACATGTTGTTGATATATTTGCATCACAAGTTTTATCAAAATGTATATTGACACAATATTCCGATATCAATAAAACAATATTTGTTTTGAAGTATGCGTTTTACTTTGTCTTCACATTTTTTGTATCCATTTTCCATATTTACCATGTATAGTTTACTTTGAAAACCAATGTGTTTCAGTTACTTTGTAAATACCAAAAAAAGGGGGAAATATGCTAATTCTTTAATGAAAATTACCCAAAGGAAGTTTAATATACCTCAAATTTGTTATTACAGTTCACATCCATTTGATTATTCCTTCATCCAAACAGTCTTTCTTCCTTTCATCCCTTTAGTGGTTCAGAACTGCATTATTTAGCTCACACTGTCATCTATTGGCTTAGACATGCAACAGCATAGTAACTAAGAAAATAAAGGTGAAAGAATCTTGGACAGCACAAAAGAAAAATCATTGATAATATAATACTACATAATACTACATTTACAACAGTGTTGTCTATAACTCAGATAAAAAGGTTAAGTTATAAACAATTTATTTCTTCTTTAAGAGCTAGAGACTAGACAAAATGTGTTTAATCCTTTCCTCTGGGATGAAATGCTCATTGGTATTATGAGTTTAACTGAGGTTAAACTGTTACAAAAGGTCTTTGTTTTTCTGACATATATACAATGTGTTGGATTGATAGATAAATAGATAGATTTACCCCCAACCAGAATAAATTCTGCCCTTTATATAGTTCAAATACCCCTGAGGCTTCCTGGGGGCTGAGCCCCTCCAAAAGTCAGAACCTAGAATCGCCCCTGCTCTTGAATAAATAGCATTAACATCATATCCCAGTTCCCTGGTCGTTGTTGGAGCCTACTAAAGCTGTCTAGGTGCGTGAGGCAGAGAAAACTACCACAGCAAGCCAAGGAAGCAAAAACACACCTAGAAACTATTAATGAGACGTGTGCATGCATGTGAATTTTTTCAAGAACCGCAGTGTGCGAACCTACGTGTTTTATGACAGCAAACCCATTTGTGGTTAGGGTTTGAAATACGTTTAGCATATCTACTCCAAGCCCAGGGAACCAGACAGCCATTTTAATGTGCAGATGTGCTACAGGATGTGGTATAAAGATTTCGGACAGGGGGAACTATAAAGACATTATTAGCAGTCAGAACATCCTCTCATGATTCAAGATTCAAGATGGTTTTCTTGTCATATGCACAACAATTACAGAGCAGTCGCTGGCAAGGAAATTCTTTAGTCTTGGGCTCCTCCAACAGTGCAATATAAGAGAAAGTAAAAATATAAGAGAAACACAAGTAGGAAAGCTGAGACTTAAATATTAACAAAATATAAAAAAATATAAAAATATATAATAATAATAATAATAATAATAATAATAATAATAATAATAATAATAATAAAAAGTAAGTGTATAAGAGGAACACAATTAGGAGAGCAGAGACCTAAATGCAAAACTAAATAAATATAAAATGTATAATTCATTATTCATATGTGCGCGAGACATTTCTTTTAATAAACCCTACTTTATGGATCTTAAATCGATTGAAAGAGTTCAGTTCCCTTGTCATATGGCTTATACAAACTGTGCTCCTTAGAAGTGAATGTTGCAACTGAAGCAGGCGTTACCCAGTTGCCTGAAGACTCATTACACAGCAGGATGTAAATATATATATATTACCTTATATATATATATATATATATATATATATTGGGTGAGGGTATGATATCAGCCTTGAGGGCAGGTAATCAATTCATTATTATTGTTTCGTAGATTAGTAATATTAACTTACATTCATGTGAAGCAAACAGGTACCTTCTCGGCTTTAAGAGAACTTTCAGCGTTGTGGGCCCTAAAAGTATTCAGCCATGGACAAAATGTTCAATGTTCAGAAAATATACGGGGAGACGGGGGGGGCAGTGGGGGCGGTGACCTGCCTGACGACCAGGTTCATCAGTGTCGTCGGTTTCTTTCTGTAAGCCTCTCCGCTCATAACTTCCTCATTCGCACCCGTGCGTAGCTTCCTCTTTCACTCATTGGCATGACTCTTCCTCAAAAGGTGTCAGAAACAGCAAGGCAAAGAAAAGTACTTTCTGGAAGCAAAAACCTAAACCCTACCAGAAACCCAACCCGTAAAAGAAGCAACGACGGCCAGAGAGGTTGAAGCTACGGCCTCTTTCGATGTAGTGTCCTGCCGAGACGAGAGTAGAGGAGGTGAGTTCTACGAGTATGCTTGGTGAATGACAAGGAACTTCTTGCTTAATCGCAAACTACCTCACAGATACAATGAAACCTTCTCTCTTTATAATCTCGAAACCCGTAGCCATTTATGAGTGGGGTTTCCGCTTAAAGTGTATGTTTGTGTGTGTGTGTGTGTGTGTGTGTGTGTGTGTGTGTGTGTGTGTGTGTGTGTGTGTGTCTGTATGTAGATAGTTGATGGCTGGGATTGTGCGCCAATTGTGTGTATGTCTCAGATGTGTGTGAATGTAGGGTATGTGTGTGTGTGCACCTGCACATGTCTGGGTGGGTGTGATAAAGACACAGAAATAGCAAGAAAGTGAGAGAAAGAGAGAGAGAGAGAGTTGGAGAGTGTGTGTGTGTGTGTGTGTGTATGCGCGTGTGTGTGTGCTATTCACCATGTCAGGGGACTCGGGCACCCTATCCTGGAAGAGCACCTCTTCGGTCACCAGCCGGTCCAACTCCCTGGAGGGCTCCCCGGTCTGCAGTAGCCCCCAACTCAGGGACGGAGGCCCGGCCGCCTTAGCGCCCAAGATCGTCAAAGTGTGCTACTTCGGCCAGGGGTCCAACCTGGGAACCAACTTCAAGCTGGTGCGCTGTGACGAGGGTTGGACCATCAGGGTAAACATCTCAAGTGTGGCGTCTATGGAGACGATTATTTTGAAGATTAAAGTTTCCCATCCCAATGACAGAGACATTCAAATATATGTTAGCTATTGAGTTGGTTGTAAGGTTTCTCTTTGGTCATTTTTTTTAGTAATTACTCATGAAATTATGGGTAGACATTGTTGTTATTGAAACTGCCACACCGTTTCTCATGTTTGACGTGGGAAAACAACGTTTTCATTAGCCTTCATTACTGTATAGTTGCGTTGATTCTGGGTTTTACGGTTCTACAACAATACGGTACTGCAATCTACGGTACGACATTACTCACTATGGCGAACAATCTCATGATGCACTCTGTTGTACACGTCCTACAGGTGGTACGTTGGATGTGAAGTTAAAAATAACTCAAAACACAAGACATTGCTACACTTTATTGCTTCATTGGGTTGTCTTCAGCTCTTACGCTACACACAGTCTTGAAGGTAACTTAGACACTAATAGTAAACATGTGTATTGCTTTACAAATTGTTGAATTTAGGTATAACTCTTCATCAGTTCCACTTCAACTTTACAGTTCTCTATATTGTTTGCTAACGTCACCGGACTCGAGCATGGTCAGTTCTGTGGCCCTCAAATAAACCATACATTAACTATAAACATAAACTATATAGCTCTATAAATTAATTTCCAGTTTACAATTCGTCTGGCAGGCAGCAGCGTGTATAAATGCAAAAAGAAAAGAAAAATGCCTCACACTAACTTTGACACACCTGCCCCCCCGGGCCGTGTCCCCGCCGTCACAGTCCATCATCAGCGCGGTGCTGAACAGCGGCTGCGTGGGGCCGGACATCAGGTACTTCCTGTGCTATGGGCTGCTGCTCCGCCACCTCAAGTCCGCCGCGGAGCACTGGCTGCACCCGACCCTCAGCATCCCCGAGCTCACGCACAGCTACGAGCGGCAGCACCTGGAAGCCGAGTGGAGGTCAGAGTCGATCTGTGTTGTTGTTGTTGTGGATTATTTGTGTTGGGTGGATTTTGTTAGGGTTGTGAATTAGACCTGTTGATTTGATTGATTTTGTTTCGGCCTATCAGGTCAAACGGTCTCTAAATTGCTTAAATATTAGTTGGAAAATAAAAGGTGTAGTGTGTGGCTAACTTTTGGATCGCTTCCTCTACAGATACGACTTGAGAATAAGATACATCCCTCAAGACTTCCTTGAGAAATTCAAGGAAGACAGATCATCAATGCTCTACCTTTACCAGCAGGTGTGTTTTTCTTTTTGTGTGTGTGTGTGTGTGTGTGTGTGTGTGTGTGTGTGTGTGTGTGTGTGTGTGTGTGTGCGTGTGTGTGTGTGTGCGTGTGTGTGTGTGTGTGTACATATTATATAGATTATCTTTATATTAAAGGTTTTGTTTCATTAACAAGAAAACTATATTGTTGTGATCGCAACAGAGATGAGAGTCCATGATAATCAAAAGTGTATAATAATATATTTATTCAAAAATGATACATGAATATAACAAGCCATCTGTATAATCAGAGGTGAGGCTAGTGGATGAGTGGGACGTGTGTTCTGTGGGGATGTGGGAATAAACACCTCACAAGACGAAAAGGAACCAAACCACAAGAGGAACTAAAACCAAAAAAACTATTTGTGCGGCAAGAGCAAAACTTAAGATTCTGTAGATATTTGTTCTTGCCCACTTGTTTTTTTTTTCATTTAGGGGCAGGGCTCAAGTCACTCTCCCAAAGCCACTCCCCCAAAGCCACTCTCCCAAATCCACTCTCTTGAAGCCATTCCCCTAAAATGCAAGCTTTAGGACTGGGTTTTCCTATAGCCTTGCGGAAGACTCCGGTCATTCGCAGTGAGTGCTAGTGCGCACAGGTAGCCAGGTTGCTAGGTAGACAGACATTTAGTCCGACCAATCACAGGGCTGCAACCGCCGTAGACACCCCTGGCGCCGTTCATCGTCACGGCATCACAATAAGCGTCAAAGTTGCTTCTATTAGAGAAGGTGAAAGGTTTGAATGTTCGAGTGGTTGTGCTTATTTTCCCCACAGGTGCGCAGCGACTACATGCATCACTATGCCGCCAAAGTCAGCGATGGCATGGCACTGCAGCTAGGCTGCCTGGAAATAAGGTGGGTGCTGTTGAACCACACGTCGCCGACACCCTACATCGCCCACACCGAGATGAACAAGACAAACACCACAGACCACGTGTGATGTTAGGCTTGTTTCACCGTATGTTCACAGACGCTTCTGCAAAGACCTGAGCCTCAACGCACTGGAGAAGAAATCGAATATTGAACTTTTAGAGTAAGTCCCAACCATGTGTTCTTTTTAATGTTAATATTAATAGTAGTAGTTATAGTGGTATTTGTATTGTGATTGTTAATTGTGTATCTGTTCACAATTTTTTATCTTCCTAACATGCAATATGTGTTCTTAACATGCAATGTGTGTTCTTAATATGCAATATCTGGTCTTAATATGTGTATCTTCTTAACATGCAATAACATGCATTATTCAAAATTTCAGTATTCTCTGTGTATTGCCTGTGTACAGCAACTTTTTTACAAGGCAATCAATGTTACACATGTTGAATATACATGATGTACACAGTTTGTTCTGTAACCTCTACTTCATTCCACAAGGAAAGACATTGGGCTGGATGTCTTCTTCCCCCGAGAATTGATTGACAGCATGAAGGTATATAATGATATCATTATTATTATTATTGATATTAATAATAAAAAATATAATTTCAACCACAATCTACATACAATCCACTTATCTATTTGTGTTGCTAATAAGTGTTATAACATAGGTATTATCATATATCTTTATTGTCAATATATCTGCATTCCCATAAATGAGAATGCCTCTCATCACATAGCCAGATTGTTATGAAAACCAGGCCCTGTTTAAAATACCTTACCTTATAAAACCTATAAATGTGTGTTTGCATACGTGTGTGTTTGTGTGTGTGTGTGTGTTCGCATACGTATGTGTTTTTATGTTTATGTGCACCTGTGTGCGTGTGTTTGTGTTTGTGTGTTTATGTGCACCTCTGTGTGTGTGTTTTTATGTTTATGTGAACCTCTGTGTGTGTGTGTGTGTGTGTGTGTGTGTGTGTGTGTGTGTGTGTGTGTGTGTGTGTTGATCTGCCCCTACATATGGGTGTGAACATGGCCTCCAGCCCAAGCAGCTCCGTAAGATGATCCAGCAGACCTTCCAGGGATACTCCTCCCTGACCGAGGACCTCTGCATCGCACGCTTCTTCACCACGCTGGCTCAGTGCTGCTCCTTCACCCAGGAGAGCTTTACCTGCCAGCTGGTGGTGAGCGCCGCACGTGTCTATGAGAAGGACATCTTTGTTTGCGCCTTCAAATTTTCCTATTTTTAATATATTTGATTCAAGCAAGCAGAATGTGATTTGGCGTTGAAGGTGAAATATTATACCACCAGGTGGGAGTGGGATTAGTCATTACAAGCCGCTCTTCTGACATCGCAAGTGGGTGTGTCCACCTAGATGTATGACGGACAGATGAGCTACGAATGCTACAGATTTTCAAAACGGCTTGTAATGGCTAATCATACTCACACCTTTAACAGATATTCATTTCTGATGACACCATTGTGTGTGTTTGTGTGTGTGTGTGTGTGTGTGTGTGTGTGTGCATCTACAGCAAGGTTGGAGTCTTTCAATTGACCTGGTGATCAGCCCAGATGGCATCAGCCAAAGAGCAGACAAGGAGTCACCGGTGAGTCATCACTTTCCCAGAATAAATGAGCTAACAATGCTAGCTCACTGTTAAGTCATCACTCTCCCAGTACAAGTGGGCTAACAATGCTAAAGGTGTATGAACAAGTAATGCAAAACACAGATGCTACACTTAAATGCCATAAGAATTCAGTCACACACTGTGTGACCAGAGCTGTGACAATCATCTGTGGGAACAACACAACCCATAGTGTAGAGCAATTGAGACTGTTCCATGTTTTATGCGTTTTCATTAACATCCGTTTGTCAACTCATGGTGTTCGTATTCAACTTTTATGCATGCAAATGCTTTAAAATAGAGGAAGTTAGACGTATTTCTGCCTGTTCCATTTTTCTTCAAAAACAACATATACTACTAATAGAGTTCAACTCAAACATTGCCCAATACCTAGCTAAAGTTACATTTCCATGACGGAATAAGTGCCAGTGATCTTAAGTGCCAGTGATCCCCAAATCGTCTTTCTCTTGTTTTAAACGTCCCTGTATGTCTTCTATGATCTTCAACATAGCAAGCGATGCTATTTTATGATTGTCACTAAAAATAATAGCCTGATAGAGAACTAACAGGTGTCATATCGTAAGGTTTTGCAAGTTTCACGCCAACCGCTTTGTGAACTTTTTACTCTGCTCCGAACTCACATCCCTGTGAAGGTTGAAAGCTGCGTCCAAGATAGGGATAAGCTACAGACCCTTGTAGTGTAACGCCACTGTGTGTGGCGCATTTCATATATGGCATCACTCATTATAACGCTCATACTCAACCACCAGTACTAGCTTTAAGTAAAGTTTGTAAGGTTTGCCACATGTAAAGTTTGCGTGGGCCATCACCATGGAGATATAATGCCCCCTTCCGCCCATAACTCTTAGCCAAAATGAATTAATTTGAAATCATAGTTTTTGAATTGTTGCTGAAACAGTGGGATCAATTACGCTTCAAGCACCTCTCTTGTCGACTCCTGGGCTCTCCTCACTTGTCTCTCTGGATCACTGTGTGTGTTTGTCTCGTCTCCACAGCCCATCCTGCTGGCCAGCTTCGGCCAGGTCCGCAGCATCCAGTGCTCCAAGGAGAGCGACGGCCACGCCATGCTGAACGTCCACATGGAGGGTACCGGCCAGGTACAGCCCTCACCTGGCTCTAGTACTGCCCCAGGAGGGTCGTAGGGCCAGGTACCGCCCCTCACCTGGCTCTAGTACTGCCCCAGGAGGGTCGTAGGGCCAGGTACCGCCCCTCACCTGACTCTAGTACTGCCCCAGGAGGGTCGTTGGGCCAGGTACAGCCCCTCACCTGGCTCTAGTACTGCCCCAGGAGGGTCGTTGGGCCAGGTACAGCCCCTCACCTGGCTCTAGTACTGCCCCAGGAGGGTCGTAGGGCCAGGTACAGCCCCTCACCTGGCTCTAGTACTGCCCCAGGAGGGTCGTAGGGCCAGGTACAGCCCCTCACCTGGCTCTAGTACTGCCCCAGGAGGGTCGTTGGGCCAGGTACAGCCCCTCACCTGGCTCTAGTACTGTCCCAGGAGGTTCATCAGACCGCAGTGTGTTTGGCTGTGTTACAGCAACATAGGCAACGGTAGGGTCAGGTTAGGTCAAGTTGGGTTAGGTTGGGACAAGTAAGGTTAGGTCAAAAAAGGTTAGGTTGAGTTAGGTTAGTAAAGGTTAGGTTAGATCATTTTAGGTCAAGTTAGGTTAGGTGAGGTTAGGTCAAGTTAAGTGAGGTCAAATCAGGTTAGGCTAGGTTAAATTATGTTGGTTAACAGATTAGAATAGAATAAGTCAAATGAGGTTAAATTAGGGGATGTTATGGTTGCAGTTTCCCCAGACCACATTCTTGCTACGTTAGTTGCACGATCTTATGTAGAAAGACCTTCATGCAGACAGACAGACAGACCTTCTCTTCTCCTCCTCTCCAGCCCCTGTCAGTCAACACCTCTTCCATGGCCATGGCTGAAAACATGGCCGACATCATCGATGGCTACTGTCGCCTACAGACTAACTCAGAAAACTCCCTCATCGTCAGGCCAAACAAAGGTACACTGCTCCCACCTCACTCCCTCCTCTCTACCTCACTCACTCCTCTCTGCCCTACTCACTCCTCTGTTCCCCACTCACTCCTCTCTACCCCACTTACTCCTCTGATCCCCACTCACTCCTCTCTACCTCACTCACTCCTCTCTACCTCACTCTCCCTTCTGTACGGGGATGTTATTATCTGCTGTTTACCCTGACCCGTTATCAAAGCGACCTATTGTTATTTCTTTATGAAGGATGATAGTGTTGTCTTGTAAGGATTAAGGATTATTAGGGTTTGTCCTTGTTCGTGCTGAATTTGTGTTCAATGTTGTCACTATTACACTTGCTTAAAATTACTAGTCAGTGAGTATGCATGACAAGTGGTGATACCTTTTCTTTTCATGGTCATAACAGCAAGAGAAACATTTGCACTGCCAGACATCCCAAAGGGGTGAGTGTGCACTTGAGCCCATGTTTGTGTGTGTGTGCACCGGTGTGTGTGTGGTAGATGTGGTAGATGTCTGAGCTGTTGGGTGCCAAGTTGCACATGTTGTTTTGTGTGATGTGTGTGATCTCAAAGTGTGTGTGTTCTTAACCGTTGCTTTCTTGTATCTGTGAATGCCTGACGACCATCACACCAACACACAAGACTCTAAATAAATATAAAGTAGAATTAGCTAAAGTACACATAATTTTGTTCCCATAAGCGGCTATCCAACCACATTCCTTT